>NC_045440.1:88711600-88764307 GCF_002776525.5 Piliocolobus tephrosceles
TCTATCTATCTATCTATCTATCTATCTATCTATCTATCTATCTATCTTGGAGACAGAGTCTCACTCTGTTGCCCAGGCTGGAGTGCAGTGGCACAATCTCAGCTCACTGCAAACTCTGCTTCCGGGGTTCAAGCGATTCTCCTGCCTCAGCCTCCAAGTAGCTGCAATTACAGGTGCCCGCCACCACGCCGAGCTCATTTTGGTATTTTTAGTAGAAATGGGATTTCACCATGTTGGCCAGGCTGATCTCGAGCTCCTGACCTCAAGTGATCCACCCGTCTTGGCCTCCCAAAGTGCTGGGATTACAGGTGTGAGCCACCGCGCCACGCCTGAAAAGGATTTTAAAGTAGCATCATAAAAGTGCTTAATGGTGTTCATAAAAGTGCTTATATGGGTTCCAACATATAGTTAGATAAAATGAGAAAAATCGAGTATTTGATAGCACAACAGGGTGACTGCATGAACAATAATTTACTGTACATTTTAAAATAACTAAAAGAGTATAATTAGATTGTAACACAAAGAAAGGATAAATGCTTGAGGTGATGGATACTCCATTTACCATGATGTGATTATTATGCATTGTATGCCCATATCAAAATATTTCATGTACCCCATAAATATATACACCTACTATGTACCCATAAAAATTAAATATAATTAAAAATATATATTATTGAACAAGCAATTACATAGATGCTTAAAACAAGTAAAGCAATAGAAAGTCTCAGCAAAGAAACACGATATACAAAAGAACCAAAAGGAAATTTCAGAACTGAAAAATATAATTGAAATTTTAAAAGCTTTATGAATGGGATGAATAGCTGAGTGGGGATGGGGATGGGGATGGGGAAGAGTATGTGAACTGGAGACAGAAGAATAGAAAACATCCAAGGGGAAAAAAAGAAAAAATTTGGACTTGTTAAATGTATTTCCATTTTGTTCTTTGGTTCTCTAAGGCAATATTTGTTATCCAAGTTTTAAACAGATTTTGCATTTTCAATTTATGTATAATATAATTCACTGCTACTATTTGAAAATTGTAGCAAGTGAATTTTTTTACTTTAGAATTAATGTATTGCCCTATTGAAATATATTAAGGAACTAAACAATCAAATGAAGTAGATGGAAAGATGAGTCTTTTGCTGAATATATATATTTGTCAAATAAAATATATCAGGTTATTTATTTTCTGAATAAAAATGCATAAATTCATAATTATCATTAAGAAAATATGACTTTATGATTCAAATGATGTATACATCTGTAATAGCAAGTTTGGGAAGCTTTTTCTAGTAGCCAGTAGGCATACAGCCTATTTCATTAGTGTGTAAAGTAAATTTATTTTGAAGAGAAAAATGACATAAACACAAAATATACATAGTCACTCTTTCAATCTTTTAAGGCACCCTGAAATGTTTAATTAAGGATATCAATGGCCTCAGAAGTTAAAATCATGAGTAAATGGAAATTTTTTTCCTCTGACCAATTAGATTTTATTTAATGCAGCCATCAATAGCTACTATTCTCATTCTATCAAGTATAATATATACCAAATAGAAGAGTCAAAATGTAACAAAAAAGGATTCAATCATGTGCTTGTGGTACAAACAGATACTTGAGGAAAACAACATATGTGTCCTTTTGTTCCAGTTAAACCTCATTACCAGTGTTTCAGCCTCAGGAAGAAATATCCCAAAAGAGAAACCTTGAATTATTGCGTTTAGTAGGAACCAGCAACAAGAGTATGCACTGGTGCAGGGGCTTACTCATGACAATTTCTGCCAAGAAATGAGCAACCAGGTATGGGGTGCACATAAGGAGTCCGTTGTGCTTATTGTCATAACATTCCACTTAGCCACAAATTGCCAGTGAATGATGCCCAAGTGTCTTCTTGCAATGCTCGATGAAGCCAAGCAAGTCAGGGAAACTCCTTCTCTAGCTGGATGATAAAGAAGCAATTAAATTTTTGGAAGATTGCTGTGAAATTTTTCTGGCAATGATATATTCCTGAAATGTCTGTAGAAATGTCTGTAAATCCCATTTTGGAAAATAACTTCCAACTTTAAATAATGCAGCAATCCAATATTTAAATTTTTTCAGAAGAAAGTGCAATTTAAAGTCTTAAAAATATGTTAGAAGGTAAGACCCCAATAATCTGTTTTCCAATTTCTGTTTTAATTAAATAATATAGTTTAAAGCAGGACACACATATGATGGAAATTCCGAGAGCAGGAATCAGAAATTTCAACTTCTAATTGCCATTTTCCATTTTGGCTTAGAAACTTGATTAACTCTATGAGGTATAAATAAAAGTGCATGCAATATAATATGCTGAGAAAATTGCCTTAATCTTACACAAACTTTTTATTGAAGTAAAATTCACATATTAAGTTAACCACTTTAAAGTGAAGAATTCAGCAATATTTAGTACATTCACAATGATGTACAACCTCATCTCTCTAGTCCCAAAACATTTCCATCACTCCCAAATAAAATCCCATATCCATTTAACAATTACTCCCCAATTTCTTCTCCCCCACCCGCACCTGACAACCAACAATCTGCTTTCTTTTTCTATGGATTTACCTATTCTGGATATTTCATATAAAAGGAATTATAGAATATGTGACCTTTTGTGTCTATCTTATTTCATTTGGAATATAGTTTTCCAGGTTCATCCCTGTTGTAGCGTGTGTCAGTACTTTGTTTATTTTTATGGCTGAATGATATTTCATTGTATGTATATATCACGGTTTGTTGATCTATTCATCTGTCAATGGACATTTGTACTCTTTGTTTCTAGCTATTGTAAACAGTGTTGTTAGGAACATTTGTTTACAAGCTTTTGTTCGAGTAGCTGTTTTCAATTCTTTCAGGGTATATGCTCAGCTGTGCAACTGCTAGGTCATAGGATAATCCTGTGTTTTACTTTTGAGAAACTGACAACCTGTTTTTCATAGCAGCAGAACAATTTTACATTCCCAACGGAAATGTACAAAGGTTCCAATATCTTCCTACTTCACCATTTGTTTTGCCTGAATTATAAACACATATTTTTTGCTCTTTGAAATCAACAATGTGTTTTTAAGAAATAAAATTATAGAGAGCTTTTTATTGCTGGTCATGCCAAAAAGTAATCTAAAATATTTCTACACATACTGATATTTGTTCTTTCTTAGAACAGCTAAATGTTTTTTTACAAAGAAATAATATTATTTGTGAATGAACATGGGACAATGCCAGAGTATATTTCTCCAACCTTCACAATTATCTACAAGGAGTGGCTTATGATGCTATTTCACACCCAAGCATAATGGTGAAATGTAGAAATGATTTAATTAAAGAGAATGCCTCCATCCTGCTAAACACTAAAGTAAACAAATAAAACAAATTGCCAAAGTCAGTGTTGCCTTTCAAGGTCATTCCTTGAGAAGAGGTTTGAAATTGATCAGTGTTATACATCTCAGTGACCGCCTCCATCATGTTCTATAGCTTGGATTTCAAGGTTTTTCGTGACATGTTGAGCACCATCATCCTGCATGCCCTTGCCATCATACGGAAATAGAAAATATGAAATTATACCAGCAAAGATGATCATAGAGGTATAAGGATGAGAATTTCAGATTCAGAAGTACAAATGATAAGAAACATCAAAGTGGAAAAATAATCTTGCTTGAAGCTGCCAAAGTGGACTTTCAGCTTGGTACTTCCCAGGATCCTGACCTATCGCAAGTCCTCTTACCTGTACAGGTTTCAGTGTATTAGGAATCTTCTTAGGAGCTGGATTCATGTGTCACAGAAAGAATGTTCTATATGCTCTTAATTCTTTCTGATTACAGCTTTATGTAGACCCCATTTCCCAGCTCACACAGTAATCCCATAAAAGAATTGATAGGGTGAAGGTTGCATTTGAAAAGATGTTTAGCTATACAAAGATGATATACTGCACTTGGAAAGAAACAGTGGCATTATGCCGCATGGGTCAAGAAGCTGTATAAAACATATGAAGTATGTTAATCTCCAATTAGACTATGTAAGAGATTCTGTAATTTTATTCATTATGACATTGATGATAACTCTATCTGTAAAACAAAATCTGTTGAATGCTTCTGTCATCTTCTACACTGCTGTCTACCTCTCAAAATGGCCTCTTTGGAATCCAGGATACTTTTCGAGGAATATTCAATATGCTTTTAGGCATATGCAATACTCAATATCCCCTTTAAGCCTTTCCTACACTCTAAGCTAAGTAGTCCAGGATTCCCTGAAATAAGAGGTTCCCTATTCACCTTTTCCCTTGGTTGGAAACATGGTTTTATTAAACTGGAAGGAGGTTGTAGTGAAGAAGGCATTACAAGAAGGACCTTTAGGGAAGTTGACACTGCCGAGTCAGCAGTTTTCACCTTCCCCATATTTTTCTTAGGGCTTTCCACAGCTGAAAGGTGTTAAGAGATAACCTATTTCTGCAACCATTCTTAGGATGGTATGTACCCAAAACATCTTAGAGAAGAGCAACTTTTTTTTAGCAGTAAGTCCTCTCCAAAACAGTTCTGAGAGGTTACCCGGCACTTGGCTATTTCTACTCTCTCCAGTGAATTCAAGTAAAGAATGTGAATTTGAAAATGTCAAGTACTCTCCCAAGTCAACTAAAATCTCATCTTGCAAAAAGTTGTGAAAGTTAGTCTTTTAGCATGGAAACAACATTTTGTTCCATTTATTTTGGAATTTACTTCTCTAGATAGATGGCAATGTGAGTATAATCAAACAATAAACACAGCATATCAAAAGTCTATTTGAAATTTCACTCATAAAAATTTGATTTCAATTCACCTCTGCTATTTACAAAACTAAACCCCTTATGATGTTTTCCAAATGACTGCAACAAAGGAAAACTTACATACACAGTCACAAAGTATTTCAAAAGCAACGTGTCATCAAGGGTTGTATGAATTTTACTTACTCTTTAAAATTGGATATGTATGGGAAAATGAAATATGATATTTGTTGGCCTATAATGTTTTATCAACTCGTTTTGCATCATCTGTTTTGTTTGTTTTTCTATTGGTGGAGTAGGCAAATGCCACTGCTAATTTCTGGTGGAATGTAGGTGACTGCAAGGCCTATCGCCACAGTATTTTGAAAATTTGTTTTGAAAAATAACACTGATAAAGCCTCTTTCAGGCAACTTTTTTGATGGCAATGCCTGAACATAAAGAGCCACAGACCATATAGATACTCAGAGCATGCACGTGGGTAAAACAACACCAAGGGGACTATATATCTACTTAAATTAATATGTCATCAACTTAGTCAGAAAGACCTATTAACAAATGAATAAATTATTTCCCAAGGTAGTGAGTTCTCCAAAAGTCCCTGGAAATTAAAGTGTAGAGATTTTATTACCAACATTCCAGACATTTTACACTGAGATATTGAACTGTGATCTTCTCTAGCAACTCCAGGAGTTGATGACTGTGGAAGTACATTAAGATTAATGATTCAGGATACTAGAAATACAGTTTTTGCTGTTTAATTTTTCACCACCACTCTTAATCACATGAAAACTGGCTTGCATCCATTTAGGTATACTGAAGCTGCTCTTTTGGCTGACACCAAAGATGTTGTTTAAAATTCAGTTGTTATTTCTCTACTCCATCCTCCTTGACCTTTCTGCTATGTTGGTTACTACTGATCATCCATTCCTCTTGAAACCCAATTCTCCTAGACATCCCCATTAATATACTGTCCTTGTTCTCCTTCAGTCTTCAATGACTCCTTCCAGATTTCCTTTATTATTTCATCTTCTTATGCTGCTCTTAGGTGGTATAGCCCACCCATGTGCTCACCTTATATTAAATCTTTTTGTCATTCACTCACAAAATTCCTACTATGCTGATGAGCTGTTGAATTTTAAAACTTTGAACCCTACCCTAACTCACTGTATAAGTTTTTGGGTTTTTTGTTTTTGTTTTTGTTTTGAGACAGAGTCTTGCTCTGTCACCTAGACTGGAGTAGTGGTGCAATCTTGGCTCACTGCAACTTCTGCCTCCTGGGTTCAAGGGATTAGCCCTGCCTCAGCCTCCCTAGTAGCTGGAATTACAGATGCTGCTACCATTCCCTGCTAATTTTTGTATTTTTAGTGAAGGTGGGGCTTTGCCATGTTGGCCAGGCTGGTCTCGAACTCCAAACCTCCGGTGATCCACCTGTCTCGACCTCCCAAAGTGCTGGGATTACAAGTGTGAGTCAGTACGCCCAGTCCACCATATGAGTTTTAATCATGTATTTTAAACATCTTACTAAAAGATTCTACCAGGTTAGTCTGCCATAACCTCAAATTGTACCTATCCCCAATTAATCATTAATTAAGTCACTTCTTTTTTTTTTTTTAACTTCCTTTTCTAACAGCGGCACTACCACTTATCCAGCAACACCCGGAATAGTTTTTGTCTCAGATTCCCTAATGCCCTTTCGTGACCACTTTTTGTACTTAGCCTCTTGAATATTTCCCTTCCTCTTCATTTCCCACTTCCACAATCTTATTCAGGTCATTGTTGCTTAGCAAAGCCTCTGTGTTTACTTTCCATTTCACAGCTAAGAGAATTTGTTCATTTCCTACAGGCCACAGTTCATGCTTTTAAAAATCAGTCTTGGTCTGAGACAGAAGATATCTAAGACCCTAACCAGACTCTGTGTAGAGATTATGTATACTGCATTATCTTAGGATACAACTGTGCATGGTTGATGACTTAGAGCCAGGTCAAGGAAGATAATGCTGATGAAGGAGATACAATCTGTTGAGATGGAGTTTAAAATGTGTGGCACACTGCAGTATTAGACAGGCAGTGGATCAGGGGGTTGGGCATGGGCAAAATAAATGGAGAATGTCAGGGAAAAGATAAAATACATGTAGCTCAAAGACTCCAAATCAGGGAGGATGAGCACCAGATAATGATGCCCTCAGCAAAACTGTGATGTAGAACAAAATTCCAAAGCCTTGGTGGGAGAAAGACGAGCACAGGTCCAAGTCACAATGCTGGGAAGGGGCAGCAGTGGATGTGTAGTTACCAGCAAAAAGAAACATAATTTTTAAAAGGAAGAAAAACAACTTCATGACAAAAGTGGGATCAAAAAAAGAAGACAATATATTGTTTTTAAAAAAAGAAAAACAAACAAAAAACAGGGAAAAAAGGGAGAATTAAGGCTTGGGGAAGGAGCAGAAACCCAGTTTTTAGAATAAAGGTAAAGAGGCTATAGTAGAGATTGATGGTGTGCCAGTGACTATTGGTTTGGAGAGGATAATAGCTAGTATTAATTAGACATTTACTCTATGCTAAATACTATATGTACATTAGCTCATTTCATTTCTCACCACAACCCTATGCATTAGATACTATTACTATCTTTGTTAAGAGGTGATTAAACGAAGCCAAGAGTGTTTCAGGTACTTTGTTCAAAGTCAAAAAGCTTATAAGTGGGCAGATGGTAAATTGGGACTATGGTCTTTCTGACTCCAAAGCTTGTTCCCTTAACCACCAACCTATGCCTGCCAAAAATCTTCTCCCACAGGCAGGATTTGTTGGTGTGTTGGGGGCGGGGTCCTGATAGATAAATGAAAGTAAGGTACATATGGCCTTACCATTGGGCAGAGAGTGGAGACTGGTTTTCAGAATTAGCTTAGCCTTGTTTCTCATTTCTCATAAACTTAGAATTCTAAGCCTGTGTCCTAAGAGAAATAATCCACACATCAGGGAAATATGTAGTGGATTCTTCAGTCTTGTCAAGGCAGAAGTAATCAAAACAGAATCATATCAGCCCAATACTTACACACTTAGCTTGCCTGGTTCAAATATCTTCTATGAATTCCCATTGAGTCAAAGTCTTACTCAGTTTGGGCTGCTGTAACAAAAATCCGGGCCAGGCACAGTGACTCACGCCTTCCCGAGCACTTTGGGAAGCAGAGATGGGCAGATCACTTGAGGCCAAGAGCTCAAGACCATCCTGGACATCATGGTGAAGCCCCATCTCTACTAAAACATATACAAAAATTAGCCAGGCATAGTGGCACTCACCTGTGGTCTCAGGTATTCAGGAGGCTGAGGCGCAACAATCGCTTGAACCCAGGAGGCGAAGGTTGCGGTGAGCTGAGATCGCACCACTGCACTCCAGCCTGGGAGACAGAGCGAGTCTGTCAAAAACAAACAAACCATACACTGGGTAGTTTACATAAAACAGAAATTTATTTCTCACAGTTCTCACGCTAGGAAGTCCAAGATCAAGGTGCTGGCAGATTTGGTGTCTGGTGAGAACCCACTTCCTCGTAGATGACCATCTTCTCACTTTAACCTCATGTGGAGAAAGGGCAAAGTATCTCCCTAGAGTTTCTTCTAAAAAAGTACTCATCTCATTCAAGAGGGTGGAGCTTATTACTTCCCATAGCCCTCATCTCCTAGTACCATCACCTTGGGGTTGGGATTTTAACATATAAATTTGGGGGGAGACGTAAATTTAGTTCAATGCAGGCAAGAACTTGAAGTTGAATGTTATACCTGGGCTGTGTCTTTGAGGTGTAAAGTGGAGTGGCTAGTAATTGAAGGAGGAATTCTCTTTGCAGTTATATTGAATTTTTCATCAAACAGTATTTGAGCAACTACTATGTGCAGGGCTCTGGGTGACATAGATGAAGATGACACTACTGTCCACTAATGGCCAGACATGAGCATATACATTGCAAGAAAGTGTAGTAGATATAAGTAATGGATTGCAAAATTAAGTAGGAAGGCACAGGGAACATTATCTAACCAAGCCTGAGTGGGTAGAAGAAGCAAGATATTCCAGCTATTATTGCTGTGTAACAAACCATCACCAACTCAGTGGCATTAAGCACAGTACCATTAAATTATACTCATGGCTTTTGCGGGTCAGGAATTTGGACAGTGCGTAGTAGGGATTTCTTGATTTTTGATTCATGGTATTGAAATGGGAAAAGTTCCCTTATCCTCCTCACAGGGCGTGCGATGGGGGTGTGGCTTGCTTCCTCAGTGCCCTGCTGTTCAAATCTCGGGCAAGCATGCAAACGGACAGGTTGTGAGGCTCTGACCCCACAGCAGTGTCTGAGGTTGAATGATCACAGCTGAAGCCCCAGTGGGCATGTGCTACAGTGCATGCTTTCAGTTTAGCCATCAGTAGATGGCTTGTGTTAGTCAGCTCAATTACATCCCCTGCCTTATCACAAGGACAGGGGGCTTTCTGTATCCCAGGGTTTCTTGCCTCGGTGTACTGGAAGAATAAGGTCACATGTGGGCTTGGAGAATGAGTGCAAGGTTTTACTGAGTGGAAGCAGCTCTAAGCAGATGGGGGAGCCAGAAGGGAGAAGGAGCGGGAAAGTGATTTTCCCCTGGAGTCGGGCCTCTCAGGTCCGGGCTCCCCTCTAACCGCCCCAGCCAAACTCCATGTTGATGGCCTACTGACCTGCTGGAGTCTTACTGGTGTGCTCTTACATCAGTGCATTCTTCTGGACATCCAGCCACTTGTGTTTTCTTCCACCGATGTGTTCCTCTCAGCTGCTTGTGTCTCTGCCTGCTAGGGTCTCTGGGTTTTTATAGGATTTTACAGGCACAGGATGGGGGCATGGCAGGCCAGGGTGGCCTCAGGAAATGCAACATTTGGGCATGGATACAGAAATGCCTGTCTTCAGGCATTTCTAGGTCCATGGACACAGACCCCAGAGGTGGAGCCCTAGCCAGAGATCACACCCTTCTCTTCCCAGCACTTAGTCTGCCCCACTCTTGTATCAGTATCTTGTGCGTGATCTAGGAAGATTTGAAAGATTGAGGATTAGAATCATCTGAGACTTTTTCCTTGCATATCTAGCACATAGCTTAAGATTACTTGAAGGCTGGTCTCAATTGTGACTGTTGATTAGCGCACCTGTATTTGGCCTGAACTTATCACAAAATGGTTTCAGGGTTGTAAGAGGGAATGTTCCTATAAAGAACCTCTCAGGAAAGAGGATCTCAAGAGGTCCAGGAAGAAGCTGCTTGGACTTTTTGTGACCTCATTTCAGAAGTGAGGTGTCATGCTCTCATTCTACCACTCACTACTGAAGCAATCATAAGCTGTTACAGTAGGTAGCTAGTCAGGCATGAACAGGGCAGGAGAGGGCTCTGCCTAACCAAGAATGTCAGATGACCATCAGGTGATGGTCCGGCAGTTGTTAATCTGTCTTTCTAAAATAACTGGTCCCTATAGACAGAAAAAACCTGAAACTGGTGATCAGTAGCTTCTTGATAAGATCTCAGGAGTTGGGCTAGTGAGCTCAAGAGTGTACACTAAGAAGCAAAATGGCAGAGTTTAACTGGTAAATGACCTAGGAGCATTTGGTAATGGAAGAATGCCTCAAGTAAGCATGCATACAACTCCAATAAACACACCGTGCATGCTGCCCTCCTAAGCACTGGCAGGCCATTGCACAAGCAGATAGCCCACCCCAAGGGAAGAATCAGGGAAGAAGGGATGCAAGGCCCCAGAAGCATGTCAGCCTATAGAACCCCAAGTCAAAGGTCAAGCCATGCGCTTGCCCTTTAGGTCGTCCAATTGGCTCTCTTCCAAGTGCACTTTCCTTCTGTTCATTCCTGCTTTAAAGCTTTTAAATAAACTTTCACTCCTGCTCTGAAACTTGCCTCAGTCTCTCCTTCTGCCTTATGCCCCTCAGTGGAATTCTTTCTTCTGAGGAGGCAAGAATTGAAGTTGCCTCAGATCCATATGGATTCGCCACCAGTAACTCAGATAACTTCCACCACTAACAAGCCCATGTGGATTCATGGAGAAGGGTATATAGCCCATCTCTTGAGAAAAGAAAAATAGTTTACTGAGGCGAGCAGATCATTTGAGGTCAGAAGTTCGAAACTAGCCTGGCCAAAATGGTGAAACCCTGTTTCTACTGAAAATACAAAAACATTAGGCCGGCATGGTGTTACACCTGTAATCCCAGCCACTGGGGAGACTGAAGCTGGAGAATTGCTTAAACCTGGGGTGGGGAGGCTGCAGTGAGCAGAGATCACACCACTGCTCTCCAGCCTGGGTGACAGAGTGAGACTCTGTCTCCAAAAAAAAAAAAATAGAAATTAAAAAATTTAAAAAAGCTCAGAGCAGTGTGAGTCATGCGAGGTTTACAGGCCAAGGCAGATGTGAGTAATGGGGCTTCAGTCATGCTCTTTCTACTGATTCCTGGGAGCAATTGTTTAAAAGTATTTATTCCTAACTCTCTCCCCCATTATCTTCATGTTCCTGGAATTCTTGATACAAAGAATAGTGTATAGCTAACCAGTAGCTTCTGTTATTTTAATGTAAATTCTCGATAAACATCTCAGGAACCTCCTCCTTTTTCCCCTTTGAGAATCCACTTGTAACTGCTTTTAATTGAAGTGTATGTTCAAGGCAACTTAAACCTCTGCTTCCAGCTTGCAATCCTCAAGCTTGGTCTAAATAAACTCTTTATTATATTAATTTTGCCTCAACTTCTTCCTTTTAGATCAACACTCTTAAAATGCCAAGTCAAAAAACTTTTTAAAGCTGCCACAGTCTGCCCTCTGGCAACAAATTACTTATATTCCTCCACTTCATAAAACATATTGACCCCTTTAAGGCCTGCTAAATGTTTCATCCCATATAAAACAGCATCCAGCTCAGGCTAAAGGTCCAGGATCTCATCATCAGATCTAGGTGTGGATGAGGCTCTTTGGAAGTGATGCACCGATTTCTTTTGGTCTGAAGACTAGTCACTAAAAGACAAGTTATCTACTCATCAAACATCAAATAAATAATGTTGGGAAAGTCCTGCATTTGTGGGATCCAGTGCAAAAAACAGGCAGGACTCTTTCTTCAAATATGATTAAGAATTTGAAGATGGTGACAGCAGAAAACTAAGCTAAGCTCAAGGCCCTTCTTAGGACGGGCACCTGAGCAATTGCACGGTTCATACACTCATGAGACCAGACCTCCTTCCCATACAGAAAATAAGAAAAGAGGAAAGAAAGAACAGTTACTGGTCTCTAGTAATTCTGATACCAGCTGAATCCACATTGCTATTTCCTGGTCTTGCACTCAGAAGACTATCTGGGAGTTGTTTTCTAGGGTTTTAACTAAGCCCTGCCCTCTGGTATTCTATCTCTACTTTCTGAGTCATCCTTCCTTTTCCATATATGTAGCCCTTGTTTGAGTAGCTTTCTCAGTCTGATTAGTTTCTCAGTTAAGTAATTTTCTCAGCTTAACTTCTATTGGTAGATATTTGGGGTTCCAAAGTTCTTTTGTTTCTATATAACTTAGCGTCTACGTTTTGTTTTGTTTCTGTATAACTTAGTGCCTAAGATAGAAGAATTATTTTAAAATTTTGTGGATTTTTAAAAATATATGAAGTTATAGTGTAGTCTGCTAGACAAAAGTCAGGCCTACAAATGTTTTTTACATAAGTCTTTCTCTACTTTGTGTCTCTAGAACGCTGCTGTGAGATAATGCCCTTAAGATTCTTAAAAGCCTTAATATTTAAAGGGCAGGATCTGCAAGGCACATCCAGAAAACCCTTAGAAAGTCTTTTGCCTTTTATCTCTCTCAAGGGATCTATAAGGCACCAACTTAATTTTTTTTCTAAGTTCCTAACAAAGGGTTTTATAGTCACACCCTTGACCTCATCTCTGACCTGCCCAGAGGACACATTTTCCTGACTGCACCCTGGATTTGATCTTTGCCCCGAAGACTTTTTTTTTTTTTTGGTGAATGTATATTGTATGGGATGGGGAGAATATGAAGCAGTTTTAATATCAAATTCAGTAAGTCTTGGTTCCGTATATATCTTAATTTCTGCTTGAAACCTGAATTATTTTCTTCCTTGGCTCTTCTTTCTCTGTCTGTAACTGATGATATGCAGCTAAAAGAAACTAGTTGACACTTTTAATATGTTGCCAGGAAATTCCCTTACTCATCTCCATTAGTTCCTTAGGTATGTTTTCTATTTTCTGCATTATAGCAGGTAACAGTTTTGTTAAATTTCCCCCACTGTTCAACAGAATTCTCTTCTCCTCCAATTTCCAGTAACATTTTCTACTTGCCTTTAAGCCTCACCAACATTCTCCTGGAGACCTGTCAGGCTTTTGCTATCCATTTCTCCCTTCCCATTTACCTACTCTGAAAGCTACTGCCATTAAGTTTTTTTGTTTCAGTGACATTCCATTTCTGATACCCATTTCTGTATCAACGAGGTTTCACTCAGAAAAGTAAAATCAATGTGAGTAACATTAAACGAGAGTTCTGGCATTAGAATTAACACTTACACAATTCTGGTTGCTGGTAGAAAAGTCCTTGCAAGACTTTTATCTCTGCATTTAGTGTTGGGCTGACAAGGCTGTGGATCAGCTAGGCCTAGATTCAGAAAAGAAAAATGGATATAAGATGGAACAGAGCAGTGGCACACTAAAACCCACAAGGCAAAATATAATCTATGAGAACAAACTAGACTCCATGAGAAGAAACTGGAAAGATGCAGGGGATGTGTAAATGCAGCTGAGAGCTTTTGCCACAGAGATGCACATGCACTTGGCATAGGACCTAGAACAGCTAAAGAAGGAGAGTAGATGAAAGTTGGTAGAACTACAGGCCCAAGTGCTACCCACTCCAACAGGTGAGCTAGTAGATCAATGGTAGGGAGGAGCTGCCACAGTGCCTGGTACCCACACTGACCTCCAGAGCTGCTGCTGCTTCTTTTCCCCCTTCCAAATCTCACACAAATTTCCCTTGTGCTCAGCACTGTCTTGGAACGACCCAGGGAAGGGAATTCTAGGAAATATAGTCCAGCTCAGCTAAGTTAGTAGAATACAGAGCTACTACTGAAGACTTCCTGGAAGGCATGTTATTTGAATTGGATCTTTCGCAAATGAGGACTTAGCCAAGCAAAGATGGAAAGGCAAAGAGGGTATCATAATCAAAGACATGCATTCAAAGAATAGCAGGGTAAATTCATAGAAAAAAATGGACACTGGAATATCAGCTTGACAGGAGCAGAGACTGGGTCTGTTTCACTCCATAGCCTACAACAGAATGCTACACTTAGTAGGTGCCCCATAATTATATGTTGAATAAATAATCATGTAGATTAAACACATTGTCAGAGACAGACAGTGGTTGGATTTGAAATGGCAAATTTGCCATGGACTGAATCATGTAAGATCTTATGTATGACACAAAAATAAAAAGGTAGCAAAGGATTGGTGAATTATGGTCTGGTCTAAGAGTGGGTTAAAGCAATGAGAAAACTTTTTCACCAGCCTCGGCAAAAAAAAAAAAAAAAGTCTTAAACTAAGGCAACAGAGGGAGACTTTGAAAAGGGTGGGAAAAGGGTGAGAAAGCTGTGGCTCAAGCTAAGTTTTAACAGAATGTTCCAAAGTGCCTTTAATAAAGAAATTTTCCTAGCAACTGTTCAAACATTTCTTGTCCCATTTAATGGGAATAAAAACAAATCATTTCGATCATTATTTCTGAGAAAAATTTGTTACATCTAATGCTGACCACCACCTGAATATATTAAACTTTTTCTTCCTACTTTTTGTGGCATTTTTTCTCCCAGTTCTCTCATTTGTGAAACAAAACAGATTTCTTTGTCAGTGAAGCATAGTATATTATATAGGTAGAGTGTTTTTTTCTTACACTTGAAATTCATAACTCCTAAGGGGCCATCCAGCTGAATTTATATTTCCATATGGTTACAGAAAAAATGACCAGCCATTGAGAAAGATAAAGACATTTTCCAGTCAGCCATTAACATCTGAACACATATAGTTTGTTTTATTTGGCACTTGGTCTTTGCTTTTTAAACTCCAAAGCAATGCTAATTTAATAATACAGAAGACAGTTCAATAACAGGAAAACTATTTTGCCCTTACCAGAGCCTCTGCACAATTTAAGATCTTTTCAATTCTCAGTCAAGAAAGCCAGAAATCCCTTTGGTCACAGGAGGAAATGGTTTCTGAATCCTCCCTGGCAAAATACAGGAATTACACCCACCTATCATGTATTCATGAGGTCCCTGCTAAACCCATTTAGGAACCTACATCAAAATTTACCTTCTGGCCAGACGTGGTGGCTCACGCCTATAATTCCAGCACTTTGGGAGGCTGAGATGGGCGGATCACTTCAGGTCAGGAGTTCAAGACCAGCCTTGCTAACATGGCAAAACCCCATCTCTACTAAAAAAAAAAAAAAAAAAAAAAATTAGCTGGGCATGGTAGTGCATGCCTGTAATCCGAGCTACTCAGGAGGCTGAGGCAGGAGAATCGTTTGAATCTGGGAAGCAGAGGTTGCAGTGAGCTGAGATCATGCTGCTGTATTACAGCCTGGGTGACAGAGGAAGACCCCATCTCAAATAAATAAATAAATAAATATGTTTGCCTTCTAAAGCAGTTTTCTCTGAGAATATCTGCAGGGAAAGATGATCTCTATATACTCTCACAGTTTTTGGCAGAAAAAGAACTTGTGATAAGCACTGGAGGGTGGACTTCTTAGTTCTCCCAGTGGTCTTTTCTCTATTTGACAGTATCAGGATTCAGATTTTAGGGCTTCTGGCTTCTCTAAGCAATATGAGCAGGTTTGTGCAAGTGCTGATCCCAATCATGGCCTTTAGCAAGCACATGGGATTGATGTGATATCAGATCACAGACATTTAATGTATCAGCATACCTGTATCAATAGGTTGCTCTCTGGCTCGTAAATAAATCACATTTGCCTTCTCTAATTGTCTTCAAAATGTGCTCAAGACTTACTTCCTCCATGAACCTTAAGTTCATCATCCACATCCAATTGTCCAATAAGAGCCCAATTCCCACTGTTTTCCATACAGCCTTCTTAGCCTGGAGAGTATCCTTAACCTCCTCCAAAATAATGTGTGAGTGTGTGAGAGTATTGTGTGTGTGTGTGTGTGTGTGTGTGTATTTCTGCTACCACTATTTGAAAACATCCATAGTCACTACTGAGCAATATTAACATATATTTATGAAGAGTTTTTTTTTTTTTTTTTTTTTTTTTTTTGAGACGAGTCTTGCTCTGTCGACCAGGCTGGAGTGTAGTGGCCGGATCTCAGCTCACCGCAAGCTCCGCCTCCCGGATTCACGCTTTTCCTGCCTCAGCCTCCCGAGTAGCTTGGGACTACAGGCGCCTGCCACCTCGCCTGGCTAGTTTTTTTTTTTTTTTTTTTTTTTTTTTTTTTTGTATTTTTTAGTAGAGACAGGGTTTCACCGTGTTAGCCAGGATGGTCTTGATCTCCTGACCTCGTGATCTGCCCGTCTCGGCCTCCCAAAGTGCTGGGATTACAGGCTTGAGCCCGGCCATGAAGAGTTTTTAAAGCACAGATAACGTTTATTTTCACACAGGTTCATATATTCACCATCGTTGGAAATTCACCAGGAAAAATTAGGAAGATTTGAGAGCTGACAGAAAGTGTTAGTGACTTCAGTAGCCCAAGACACAGTAGAGCCGCCAGAGGATGGGCTCTGGATCGCAGCTGTAGGGAAATCCAGACTGATGTTTACAATTGGCTTTTATCTTCACATCTTCAAGCCTTGGATGGTGATTTCTTCCTCAGCTGCGGTCTGGATTTGGGCATGGTATCAAGGTGAGAGGGTACTTGATGCAGGATAATTTCACTAATTTAAGAAAGCCCAGAGATAGGATATAAGTTCATGTCTGAACATCCTCAAGAAAACTTTATGTGTGTGTCCAGGGAGTATTCTGGGAGAAAGTGAGAAAGCTCGGAAAGGAAGAGAGCTTGGAGATTTTCCCCAAGGAAATCTGTATAGTGAGTAAAGATAAAAATTCCTTTTATGTTCCTATTTGTTTGTATTCTGCTTCCATGGGACAAGCAAGAGGCAAAATAAAAATTAAGAAAGATGTTTTGCCCCAGAACCAGTCGCCAACCCTTTCAGCATTTAAAACATTCAGCAATGCCACATAATATGTGTTTCCTGTTCTCAGGGAGCCCATAAAATGTCAGGGAATATGCGAGGTGAAATGAAGTTTGAAGTGTACATCACACTATGGAAGGGAAGCAGGAGGAGCCACAGATTCTAGCTGAATTCTTCCCTGAGATAGCGGAGTGATCATGTGGGAGGTGGCATTTGACTTGAAGATTGCAGCGTGAGTAACTGACTGCCTGACTCAGAAGAGTGGGAGAAGGGCTCTGGACACTTGAGCCTGGGCAGAAGTGTATGGTAAACCACATTTTGTCTCCCCCTTATCCTCGAGGGTAAATGTCAAGTTTTCTATTTCTTTTGAACGTTCTTAACCAGACTTTATGGCCACACTCAGTATCTTAGAGAATAAAACGGTTGATGGAAACTTGCCCTGACAGTGTTCCAGTCCACGTCCAGAACAAGAACATTGTGATGGCTTCTTGTCTCACAAAAGGAATTTTCTTGTAAGAGTGCCACCACACACACTTGAAACCATCATAGCTACAGAGAAAATGGGTTAAACGCTAGAAAATTTGCCCTCTAAGACTTCCTATCATGTCTTACGAATGTTGTTCAGAAAAGCCCAATCTTGCTCATGTAGAAAGAAGCCCTAGTGAACCCTCCTATAATATCCCAGTGTTTGAGGACCCAAGTCCTTTTAAACACTGCAAACAAGAAACGTGAGATTTCCCTGAACCAATTCTGTATTGAATCCTGTAGGTGTTTACCAGCATCTGTCAGCCCCGACCATTTGGGGAGGTGCATCCGCTGTTTCCCTCTACTCCTCAGTTATTGTTGCTACAATCTCTGGCTCATCAGACACACCAGACAGGGTCACATTCAAATTGTGGAACTGTACTCAATCTATATAAGAAAACAGCAGGACAACAGTCATATAGGTATCTTTAAGTGTGCAATATTTAAAGGTTAGATATCACCCATATGGGTCTCTTTCTTGAAAGGAAACTTTTACCTTGTATTCCTCTATAAAATCTGAACAAAATCACTTAATAATAACAATATAAAATATTTTGTGATTGTTAAATTATAGGTATATAAATGTTCATATAATTGTCATCTTTAAGAAGAAGATTTTAAAAAGAAGTTTAAGTGTATTTTCAGAATTGTTCTTTTTTATCTTTTTTCTTTTTCTTTTTTTTTTTGTGCTTATTCATGCTTTTGGCAGATTTCACTTTTGCTTGAATATACTAATGACCATATCTATTTTTTAAATTGTATATAAAGTCTCACAAACCTGTTCTATATTAAAACAGGGAACTGATCTAGGAAGGATGTTGAAATATCATTTCCACATTCCACTTAACTATCCCTTAGCTTTGCTACACAGTTAATGCGGTCTCCAAATAGAAATCTGAACTGCACTGGAAACATAGAAGAAACTTGGAGCATTTGTTTTTATAATTTTTTAAAAATACTTTTCAGTTTAGCTTGGACCATAACACAGGTATGGAATATTGTTCATGTAGGAAGATATCTTAAAATAATTTTCCCAAGAAATGGAACATCTTCCTAAGAATAATTTGAAGTCTTTCATTTGTTTTAGGTGCCGACACCAAAGAGCAAAGCTATGACCAGAGATAATGATTCCTGTGATATTTATTTTTATGTAGCTGTATACATATCAGGCATTTTAATAATCATTGGTTGCTACATTTCTGTTTATTCCTATATTTATAGCTTTCTAGTCATATGGGGCAAACTTTTTTAATGCAATATGTGCAAAATAAAGCCTACTCAATGAGAATTTGTTGTTCTGCCCCTTTGTACACCAGTAGCAAGCTTTGCATTTTTTAATTAAATGTTTCTCTTTGTTTTACTTTATCCATTAAAAGAGGAATTTATTTGAATCGAATCCACAGAACTTCTGCCTTAAAAGTATTTTTCCATTTTAACAGTTGAACTATAATTAATGCCTTGAGCCTCTATAAATCTAGGCAAGTAGTCATTCCTTAATTAAGAGATCACATTTTCCAGACTTGTCAGGAACTCCTACTGAATTTGTGTACTAGCTCTCACAATGCCAACAAAAAAGGAAAACACAACAAAACAAATGTATGTTCATCCTTAATTAGGTAAAGAAAGTTTAGGAAAAAGATGGTAGGAGAGCTAAAAATATAATCCTAAATTACAGTGTAGGCACATTAATTCCACTCTGTTTTCCAAGGCATATGAACCTATTGTGGATTGACAGCGGTCAAGATGCAGCAGTAATGAGAAATGAAGGCATGTCCCTGGGTAATCAAGCAGAATCTTGTGTGCCTCTTCTTAACTTTTTCAGACCACTAAGTACTGCCATGATTTATCTGATCATTTGAAATCTGCTCTAAAAGGACGAGCTCGGTTGGGCATGGTGACTCACGCCTGTAATCCTAGGACTTTGAGAGGCCAAGGTGGGCAGATCACTTGAGGCCAGGAGTTCGTGACCAGCCTGGTCAACATGATGAAACTCCATGTGTAAAACACAAAAAATTAGACTGACATGGTGGCCCATGCTTGCAAACCCAGCTACTGTGGAGGCTGAGGCAGGAGAATTGCTTGAACCTGGGAGGCAGATGTTGCAATGAGCCGAGATTGTGTCACTGCACTCCAGCCTGGGCGACAAAGCAAAACCCTATATTGAAAAATAAATAAATAAATAAAGGAAGAGCTAATTATCCCTCCTAGTAATTCCCATGTGTGTGTGTGTGTGTTTTCAAAGTAGGAATGAAAATGAGAGTTAACACTTTACTCTGGCCTCAGAAATACCCCAAGAAGTTTACATGTATACATCAATTCATTTAATTATTTGAGCATTAGATTGGTGCAAAATGAAAGTAATAGCAAAAAACTGCAATTACTTTTGCACCAACCTAAACATCAGGAAGGTACCATTATTATCTCCATTTTACAGTGGAGACTTAAAGGCTTAAGGAATGTGCTCATGATCTTTCAGCAAGTAGAGGAACTGGAGTTTGAATCTAACTTAACTGTGTACTTAACCAATATGCCATAAACTGCCTCCCTGTTTCACTATTCTTCAGTGGAAGCACAGCTGTTTTGAAAGGCCGAGACTACATTACTGTGGCAAGAGTGAAGGTTTTAAAGGAAACTGTTCAAAGTCAATTTCTTTGAGACTTGAGAAACAAAATATGATCATTTTAAAACTTAGATCTAAATTTTTTAAAAAATACTACTTTTGTTATGCACATCAATTTTTCATGTAGATAAATACACTTTTTAATTGAAGATTTATTTTCAACCAATATTGAGTTTTGACCATTGTTCAAATTTTTTTCTGCCCTTAGCTGTAGATTAGCTCAAACTTTGTGTTTGAATAAAAGCCTTGAGTTATTAAAAAATATTCTTTAGCCTCTTGAGCAGAAGGAGTTTTTAGGACCCCAAAAGTAAAGGAGATATATGGGGCCTGAAATTACATTGTAATGCTTGGTTAGGATCAAGTTCTAAAAAACTCTCGAAAACATATAAGGATATGTTATTCAAAGAGCCTTTCAGAGCTATCCAGAGATTTTAAGCAGTAGACTTGCAATACGTAATTAGGCTCCCTACTTATGGTTATATGCAGGCTTAGCTACAATGCATTGACCAGTGTGTTGATCACTCTCTTATACCTAGTGTTTAACAGACAGTGTTATTAAATTTGAAATAATAAATAAATTGATAGCACAGAGAAAGCTTGAAAGAAGAAATAGGAGAGTACATGAAAGATGAAAAAGGCCTGACCTGAATTGGTGGTAGTGAGGTAAAAAGAAGGAAACTAACAAGAAGATCCTTATAGTCCAGTGAATCATGTTGATTTAGGTTTTCAGACATCTCCTCATTCATTCTCAGGTTTGCTTTACCTCTTTCTCTGCCACTGCCTCTCTGCTGTCATGAAAAAGAACGCTGAGGTTAAATTCAGAGTAACTTACCTCCTAGTTGCTATGCATTAGGTAATGAAGCTATGAATTTTCGTTGGGCCTTAGTTTCCATACCTCTGAGATGAGTTAAAAGTAATACTTAATGCGAAGGGTATTTATGAGGCTTGTCGTATGTGAAAAAAGTGGAACAAAGCATTCAATGATTTGCTTGATCTGAATATAATTTATTATGGAGGAAGTGGAATTTAACTTGTAGTCAATACAAAACCCTTGTGCAAATAAGTATAACACAGCTATTTTTACATGTGTGTCCATAAAGTACACTTCATTAAAATTTTAAAACATAAGAATTATATTAATAGCGTAAGCAAAACATTTATAAGTTCCAAATTGTGGGAATATGAAAAGTTAAAAATTTGTGTCACTTGAAAAAGGTAGCTTGATTTATTCAAGCTTAAAATAATCAGTGAGGCAGAACTAAAAAACAAAATATAAAAACTATTCTAAAATTCATACAGAACCACAAAAGAGCCCAAATAGCCAAAGCAATCCTGACCAAAAAGAACAAAATCAGAGACATCACAATACTGGACTTCAAACTATGCTACAGAGCCACAGTAACTAAACAGTATGGTACTGGTACAAAAACAGACACATAGACAAATGGAACAGGATAGAGAACCCAGAAATAAAGCCATGAACCTACAACCATCTGATCTTCAATGAAGGTGGCAGTAACAAGCAATGGGGAAAGGACTGTCTATTCAATAAATGGTGCTGGGATAACTGGCTAGCTATATGCAGAAGACTGAAACTGGATCCACACCTTGTACCATATATAAGACTTAACTCAAGATAGATTAAAGACTTAAATGTAAGACCTAACTATAAAAAAATCCTGGAAGAAAATCTAGGAAATACGATTCTGGACACTGACTTTGACAAATAATTTATGACTAAGTCCCAAAAAGCAATTGCAACAAAAACAAACACTGACACATGGGGCCTCATTAAATTAAAGAGCTTTTGCACAGCAAAGGAAACTATTAACAGCGTAAACAGACAACTGTAGAGTGAGATAAAATATTCACAAACTGTATTTGACAAAGGTCTAATATTTAGAACCTATAAGGAACCTAATTCAACAAGCAAAAAGCAAATAACCCCATTAAAAAATGGACAAAGGACATGAGCACATACTTCTTAAAAGAAGACACATATGCAACCAACAAAGATGTTAAAAATTGCTCAATGTCACTAATCATTAGAGAAATGCAAATCAAAACCACAATGAGATACTATCTCCTACCAGTCAAAATGGCTATTATTAAAATGTCAAAACTTAACAGATGTTGCTGAGGTTGCAGAGAAAAGGGAACACTTATACATGTTGGCGGGAATGTAAATTAGTTCAGCCACTGTGGAAAGCCATTTGGAGATTTCTCAAAGAACTTAAAACTATCATTCGACCCAGGAATCCCATTACTGGGTGTATACCCAATAGAAAATAAATCATCCTACCAAAAGACACATGCACTTGAATGTTCATTGCAGCATTTGGAGATTTCTCAAAGAACTTAAAACTATCATTCAACCCAGGAATCCTATTACTGGGTGTATACACAATAGAAAATAAATCATCCTACCAAAAGATACATGCACTTGAATGTTCATTGCAGCATTATTCACATTAGCAAAGGCATGAAAGCAACCTAGATGCCCATCAACCATGGACTGCATAAATAAAATATGGTACATGTATACCATGGAATACCTTGCAGCCATTAAAAAAGGATGAAATCATGTCCTTTGCAGTAACATGAATGCAGCTGGAGGCCACTATACAAAGCAAATTAACTCAGAAACTGAAAACCAAAGACTGCATGTTCCTACTTGTCAGTGGGAACTAAATACTGAGTACACGCAGACACAAAGATGAGAACAGCAGATATTAGGAACTACTAGATGGGAGAGGGTGGGGAAGAGGCAAGAGTCAAAAAACTATCTGTTACTTTGCTCACTACCTGAGTGACAGAAGTATCCCTACACCAAACCGCAGCAACATGCAATTTACCCATGTAACAAACCCACACATGTACCCTCTGGACCTGGAAAGAAAGAAAAAAACAATGAAAACAACAATAACTATAACAACAAATTAGTGAGGTGATTAGAAGTACAGGCTTTAGACCATGATTGGCCTAGTTTTGTCATTAGTAGAATATGTGGAGAAACAGCAATTTCACATGGTTACTGTAAAGATTAAAAATATATGCTTTATTGAGATATAACAAATGCTCAATCAATACTACTTTTTTAGATCTGAAGTTAATATATATTATCTTTTCAAAATCATATCCATTTTTAGAATCCTAGAGGATACATTTTTGAATATTTATTTTACTAAAGTGACTTACGATGACTCCACATAACATTGTCTGCAGAACTATGGTACCAATGCACAGGTGTTTTGTTTCATGTGAATGTATCTTCTGAGCCTCGGTCACTACTGATGGAGTTCCTGTTGCCAGTTATGTCAGCTTTGACATAGTTCAAAGGGCATATGTAGAAGCATTTCAAAAATAATTTTATAATCCTAAATCTTTGTTGGTTGTAAGTTTAGTTTCTGTGTTCCTTCCATACTATTTTTTGAAATGTTTGTATTTTTTACCAGAAGACTTTTGTTTTTCAAAAACATAAACTCTATTTCTATAAACTAAATTAAAATCTATAAAAATGATGAAATTCTAGCCCTAAACATGCACATTATTCTTATGTTTTAAATCATTCATAAAATTTTATATGACCAGAATGGCCCACAAAAGGTAAATCCATAACTACTTTCTGTATTTTGTTTGTTATCACTTGAGATAAAATATTGCAGCTTTTGTATTTCTTTTCTTAGAATATATCCATACCACACATTAGTAGGGAATCTTGTTTGGGGAATTCTTTCACAAATTTAAGTTTTGGCTAACAAAAGAGTACAAGGGATGACATTGTTATGCTTTACATTAGTGATTCTCTGTCTAGGCCATATAGTAACATCACCTGAGAATTTGTAAGATACACTTCTTCCATCAGAACCATCCAATGCCAATTTAAATCTGAATTCCAGGGGTAAGTCCCAAGCATGGAAGTTTTTCTTATCTTAGTTTCCCAGATGGTTCTGATTTACAGAGAAAAAAACACTGCTTTACACTTCAGAGCCCTCACAAACATGACTAATATTTTTTATTTCAGATTTTAGACAATGCTACGCCTACACAGGTTTAAGTCTTCCCACTTTCAGTCCTTTCCCCAACATTTGACTCTTACATATTTTGTTTGTTTGCCACAGGGTTGCTGCACACAATTGGCACATTGTGCACTGGACAATGGAATCTGGTTAACCAGGCATTGGGAGAGATGGAAATCCAACCCCCTGAATGCTCACAACCATGCAATCTACCATTCCCCCATGAATGGATGCCCTTGTCCAACTTACTGCATGGACTAGCTGCAGTTCTGTGAATATAAATGCTAATTTATGAGTTTCTGTTTTGTTTTCTAGTGAGTTTTTTTTTTTTTTCAAAAATTCAATTTGTAACCAAATTGTACACGTAGAAACAAACAGAAATAATTAGTTAGGTTAATAAGGATTTGTTTATTTGGTTTTATGGTATTTTTCTATACCAATTGAATTCCTTTATTAATAAAGGAATTTACAACTTGTAGTTCAAAAAATAGTTGTAAAATATTAGAAAACGCATTGGACTAGGAAATAGAAATCCAAACACTAGTTGCTGGCCTTGTGATTGTGTACAAATCAGTTGAGTCTCTAAGCCTTAGTTTCCTCAACTTTGAAATGAGAGAAAAATACATGTTTTCTGGTCATTCACAGGATTATTATTAGAAAAAAAGTGTTTCTGAATACTTTATTTATTTATTTTTTTTGAGACAGTGTCTTGCTCTGTCGCCCAGGCTGGAGTGCAGTGGCACGATCTTGGCTCACTCCAAGCTCCACCTTCCAGGTTCATGCCCTTCTCCTGCCTCAGCCTCCTGAGTAGCTGGGACTACAGGCCCCCACCAAGCTCCGCCTTCCAGGTTCATGCCATTCTTCTGCCTCAGCCTCCCGAGTAGCTGGGACTACAGGCGCCCACCACCACATCCGGCTAACTTTTTGCATTTTTGGTAGAGATGGGTTTTCACCGTGTTAGCCAGGATGATCTTGATCTCCTGACCTCATGATCCACCCGCCTCGGCCTCCCAAAGTGCTGGGATTACAGGCGTGAGCCACTGCCCCCAGCCTCTGAATACCTTTTATAAAATACAACTATGTTCTTGAAAGTCCCCTGCTCAAAAGGCCTTCAATGGGTTCCAGTTGCATGCGAACTGAGCTTGGCTGACAAGGATAATTACCAGGAAATGGTAAGTCTTTCTACCTCACCCCTCAGAGATTTCAGTTCTAATTTAGTGGGGCTGTGATGAGACCAAGAAATTCATATTTTTGAAAGCACACTTGAAGATTTTGAATATTAATCAGATTTAGACAGTATTCAACTATAGAACATAAAAGTGAGGATGAGGCGTAAGGAATAACAAGGCTGGGGCATTATAGAAACTGAAAGCCCTTTGCAAGTCACCCTCACTTCCAGACCCCACCCTATCCTGCGGCTTTCAGGAACCATTCAGGATTAATAAATCTCACTTGACACCCAGAGATGTGTCATTCCTCATTATTTTAATTACTCCTTCCTTCTGTAACCTGGCTAGGCACCACTACTTTAGTGTATACTTGTTTAATAAAGCTTTATTCCAAAGCCTGTCATTCAAGGTCATCTGTGATTGGCAATGACCTGCCTTACCAAGTTTATCTTCTACTACCAATCCTCATATATCCCACAGTCCAGCTAAACCCAACTAAATTCATTTTCCTGAAAAGAACTTAAATCTTCCAACCTCTTTCTCTTTGTACATTCCTTCCTGTAGATTGCCCTTCCACCTTTACATGGAAAGATTTAGATTTTTGAGTTTGAAGTTCACAGAATTGATGGGGGAGGGGTTAAAGAAAGCCATTTTTTAGAAAATGTATATAAAATTAGGTACAACAGTAATTATATATTTAGAAGGGATCCATACAGGTGACAAGTCTAAAGCTTAACTTCATTAACTTTAAAGTAAATACATTTTTAATTGTTTTGAAACTGTATGGACCCTTCCAGACCTAACTGTAAAGCTGCCTCCCTGCAGGCACTTTATATGATCCTCCTTAATACATTCTACAATGTGTGTCGGTTTCTGTCTTCTGGAATTTACTGTATCCATTCTTGTAGAGTGTTGTAGTCGGGCAAGGTAGTATCATAAAGGATTAACCAATAACACTTTTTCTACAACTCCTTGAACCTGTGGCTCTTCCCACCAGTTCAGAAAGCTGATATAATGCACAGTTATAGCTATGAGAAGTGTCCTACAGCACATTACAAAATATCTAGAAACAATTCTTGGCTTTTTAATTTAGCCATTCTTGTATAAGGACAGCCAGAAATAACTGTACAGAGAAGTGATTACAAACCATTCATATATGCTCCATTCAGTCCAAACTAAATGAACCCCCAACTTAATCCCCCTTATCAGACTCCATCTCACACTTCTTATAAGACAGGCAATAGAAATGAAAAAGCACTGATATGGTTAGGCTTTGTATCATCTTGAATGATAATTCCCATAATCCCCATGTGTCAAAGGAGATACCAGGTGGAGGTAATTGGATCACAGCGGTGGTTTCCCCATGCTGCTCTCATAACAGTGAGTGACTTCTCCCGAGATCTGGTGGTTTTATAAGCCTTTGGTAATTCCTCCTGCATTCATTATCTCTCTTGCTGCCTTGTGAAGGAGGTGCCTTGTTTCCCCTTTGCCCTCTGCTATGATTGTTAAGTTTCCTGAGGCCTCCCCAGCCAAGCTGAATTGTGAGCCAAAAATCTCTTTGCTTTATAAATTACTCAGCCTCAGGCAATGTATTAGTTCATTTTCTCTCTGCTGATAAAGACATACCCGAGACTGGGCAATTTACAAAAGAAAGAGGTTTAATTGGACTTACACTTCCACATGATTGGAGAAGCTTCATAATCATGGCAGAAGGCAAACAGGGGCAAGTCACATCTTACATGGATGGCAGCAGGCAAGAAAGAGAGAGAATTTATGTAGGGGAACTCCTCTTTTTAGAACCATCTGATCTCATCAGACTTATTACCTATCATGAGAGCAGCATGGGAAAGACTTGACCCCTTGATTCAATTACCTCCCACTGGATCTCTCCGATAAGACATGAGAATTCAAGCTGAGATTTGGGTGGGGACACAGCCAAACCATATCATTCTGCCCCTGGTCTCTCCTAAATCTTATGTACTCACATTTCAAAACCAATTATGCCTTCCCAACACTCCCTTAAAGTCTTAATTCATTTCAGCACTCACTCAAAGTTTACAGTCCAACATCTTACTTGAGACAAGGCAAGTCCCTTCCACCTATAAGCCTATAAAATCAAAAGCAAATTAGTTACTTCCTAGATACAATGAAGGTACAGGCATTGGGTAAATAGAGCCATTTCAAATGGGAGAAATTGGCCAAAACAAAACGGCTACAATGCATGTCTGAAATCCAGCTGGGCAGCCAACTCTTAAACCTCCAAAATGATCTCCTTTGACTGCATGTTTCATATTTAGGTTATGCTGATGCAAGAGGTGGATTCCCATGGTCTTGAGCAGTTCTGCCCCTGTGGCTTTGCAGGGTACAGCCTCCCTCCTGGCTGCTTTCATGGCTGGCATTAAGTTTCTATGACTTTTCCAGGCACACAGTGCAAGCTGTCACTGGATCTACCATTCTAGGTTCTGGAAGACAGTGGCCCTCTTCTTTCAGTGCCACCAGGCAGTGCCCCAATAAGGACTCTATGTGGGGGCTCTGACCTCACATTTCCCTTTCACATTGCCCTGGCAGAAGTTCTCCATGAAGGCCCCACCCCAGCAACTAATTTCTGCCGGGCATCCAGGCATTTTCATACATCTTCTGAAAAATGGGCGGAGGTTCACAAACCTCAGTACCTGACTTCTGTGCACCCAAAGGCTCAACACCATGTGGAAGCTGCCAAGGCTTGGGATTTGCATTATCTGACCATGGCCCTAGCTGTACATTGGACCCTTCCAACCATGGCTAGAGTGGCTGGCACACAGGGCACCAAGTTCCTAGGCTGCATACAAAATGGGGACCCTGGGCCCAGTCCAAAAAAACACTTTTTCCTCCTAGGCCTCCTGGCCTGTGATGGGAGGGGCTGCTGTGAAGACCTCTGACATGCCCTGGAGATAGGTTCCCCATTGTCTTGGGAATTAACATTCGACCCCTCATTACTTATGCAAATTTCTGCAGCCAGCTTGAATTTCTCTTCAGAAAATGTGATTTTCTTTTCTATCACATTGTCAGGCTGCAAATTTTCCAAACTTTTATGCTCTGCTTCCTTTGTAAAACTGAATGCCTTTAACAGCACCCAAATCACCTCTTGAACATTTGCTGCTTAGAAACTTCTTCTGCCAGATACCCTAAATCATCTCTCTCAAGGTCAAAGTTCCACAAATCTCTAGGACAGGGGCAAAATGCCACCAGTCTCTTTGTTAAAACATAACAAGAACCACCTTTGCTCCAGTTCCCAACAAGTTCCTCATTTCCATTTGAGAGCACCTTGGCCTGTACTTTATTGTCTATATTGCTATCAACATTTTCGCTAAAGCCATTTAACAAGTCTCTAGGGAGTTCCAAACTTTCCCAGATTTTCCTGTTTTCTTCTAAGCCCTCCAGACTGATCCAACCTCTGCCTGTTATGCAGTTCCAAAGTCACATCCATATTTTTTGTTCTATTTTTAGCAATACCTCACTCTATTGGTACCAATTTACTGTATTAGTTCATTTTCTCACTGCTAATAAAGACATACCCAAGACTGGGTAATTTACAAAAGAAAGAGGTTTAATTGGACTTATATTTCCACATGACTGGGAAAGCCTCACAATCATAGCAGAAGTCAAGGAGGAGCAAGTCATGTCTTACATGGACAGCAGCAGGCAAAGAGAGAGAGAGAGTTTATTAGGAGAACTCCTCTTTTTAAAACCATCAGATTTCATGAGACTTATTCACTATCATGAGAACAGCACAGGAAAGACTCACTCCCATGATTCAATTACCTTCCACCAGGTTCCTCCCACAACATGTGGTAATTCAAGAAGAGATTTGGGTGGGGACATAGCCAAACCTGTCAGGCAATTCTTTATAGCAGTGTGAGAATGAATTAATACAATCACAACTCAAAATCTTACCCCTCCCCCTATTTCTCAACTCATCCTTTCACTACTAGTCCTCTACCATCTGAGCTGTTGTCTCTGTCCCCCCACCAGATCATAGATCTTACCCCTCCCCCTATTTCACAACTCATCCTTTCACCACTAGTCCTCTACCATCTGAGCTGTTGTCTCTGTGCCCGCACCAGATCATAGATCTTACCCCTCTCAGGACCTCCAGACTAGCTGTACTTTGTTCTTTGGCCCCATATATCTGTCTTATTTCTAAGAAATCTCAAGTTTCAAGTCAGTGGAGGAAGTCATAGTCCCTCCTGTCACTAACTCTTATTCATCTGTTTGTTTGTTTGTTTGTTTGTTTATTTATTTATTTATTTATTTATTTATTTATTTATTTTTAGACAGACTTTTGCTCTTGTCGCCCAGGCTGGAGTGCAATTGGCATGATCTTGGCTCACTGCAACCTCTGCCTTTCAGGTTCAAGCGATTCTCCTGCCTCAGTCTCCTGAGTAACTGGGATTATAGGCATGTGCCATCATGCCCGGCTAATTTTTGTATTTTTAGTGGAGATGGGGTTTCTCCATGTTGGTCAAGCTGGTCTCGAACTCCTAACTCAGGTGATCTGCTCGTCTCATCCTCCCAAAGTGCTTAGATTACAGGCATGAGCCGTGGCGCATGCAGCCTTTTTTTTTTTTTTTTTCATCTTTTAAGACCAAATGAAATGCTACTGCTTCTTCAAAACTTTTAGGAAATTTATTTATTTATTTTTCTTGGTTGATTTTTTTCATAGTGTTTTTATTCCCATTCCATTCCAAGCTCTCCAGATCCTTTTTGCTTTCCTTCCTCAGGGAGGATTAAATTGCCAGGACCCAAGCAGTAGTTAGTCAAAAATGCTATCTTTCTTGGATTTTAAAGAATTAAGTGTTGATCACAAACTCTATCTACATGAGCCATGCAAGTAACCAGGGTGAAGGAGTATTAGTGTAACTTCCAACTGGCAAGTGTACACCCTGATTAAAGAACACAACTCCAAATAGTGGTTGTCAGATGGGCATGCCCCACATTTCCAGATTTTTGAAAAGAAGGTAAAAATGTGTATTTAATGGCAAATCTCCTGAATTTTAAACAGAAAATCAAATACATGCTGATGAAAAGCAAACCTGTATGCTAATTGAAGCCCACAATCCACCAATTTGGAACCTTTTTCTTAAATGCCTACCAGAGAACTATGCTGAAATGATTGGCCATGGCTAGTAGCAATCATAGAGGAAAAATTTACCTGAGATGTAAACTGGGAAGAAAATGTGGATTGATTATACAGTAGCTGAGATCTTCGTGCCTTTCTCTGGAGTGGTGTGTACCAGGGCCCCTATCCTTGGCAAAATTAATTTTCTATGGCTACTGTAAAACTTACCACAATTTTGGTGCTTAAAACAACACAAATTGATTCTCTTATCATTCTGGCAGCTAGAGGTCTGAAATCAGTTTCATTCACTGGGTTAGAATCAAGGCGTTTGCTGCACTGGTTCTTTCTGGAATCTCTAGGAGAGAATGTGTTTCTCTGTCTTGTCTAGCTTCTGGAGCCTGCCTGCATTCCTTTGTTCATGACCCCTCCCTGGAATCACCCCAGATTCTTTCTTCCATCATCATATCTGCTACTTCCTTCTTTGACTTGCTTATCACTCTTGTATATGTACCCTTGTGATTACATTGACAGCCCATCTGGATAATAAGGATAATGTCCCCATCTCCAAATCCATAACTTAATCACATCTGCAAGTTTCCTTTGTCACATTAGGTGACACAGGTTCCAGGGACTGGGATGTGTGTATCTTTCAAAGGGCCCTTTTTCAGCTTACCTCTAAGCACCAAATTGCCAAATAAAGTATTATATGGGTTTGGACAATGGTAGATAATACCTGTCCCCCTTTTACAGGTAGCAAAGGAGCCTATTGAAGTTTCCTGTAACCCTGATGAAACTGGCCACCTAATAACAAGTGAGATAGGCTTTTCCTTCCGTCCACAGGGAGAAAGGCTGGAGAAGCATTTAACTTAATTTAAAGTGTGACACTTCCTTGCCTTTGTGAAGTAAGTTACGTATCTACTACAGGAATTCTGACTTCCTCAAAAGGAGCTTTCCTTTCCTCTGTATTCATCTGGGCCCAACTCCATAGTCTACATACTCTACTGTAAGGCTTGCTACATTTACTAAAATTGTGTTTATTTGTGTGTCTGTGTCCTGGACTAAAAGAGTTACTTTTTTATGTTAAAAACCATTCCCCAGGGCCAGGTATATTACATAAATATTAAACTGTATCAATAAGGAAATAAATAAGTTGCAAGGTAAGAGTATTGAACAATGGTTTAAACACTGTTTTGATTTTTCATTTTTATGCTTTACTAAAAAACATAAGTGGAGAGAAAGATTGAACGTCAAAAAACAGTTATTGAGGAGCCTGTCTTTATTTCACCTTCAAAACAACCTTCCAGAAGGGTTATTTGAATTTTTACACATAAGACAATTAAGTAATTTATCCAAAACCATTTAGGGACTAAGTAGTAAAATTGGATGTGGAGTAGTTATTGTGTCGTTCTTGACACCATATTTCTTTGACATTGCATTCTTTCCTATTTATTTAGAACATCATATTTATGTAGAATTTGCTCATCAGATCTTTTTTTCTACTTTCCTATGGATTGGTCAAATTATCGCTCTGTTTGATGAAAATAGTGCATGCTCCTTCTCCCTCCTGCTTTTTTCCTTTCCTCCAACTCCCACTGCCCCTTCATGGATGAGGCACAGTTACTTCCTGGGGCCAAATGGAATCCTGCTGTGCGTGAACACAGGAAAGAAGCTGTGCTTCTTCCTTTCCTCACTCCCTCTCCTGAATAAATCCTGGCTGCTCCAGGAGTGTTTATTCAGGCGAGCGTTTCCACCCCACAGGGGAGAAAACCAGGCTCATTAAATCCTGAATAGTACTTAGTATTGCTTGGATAAATTTTTTAAAACGAGGATTTAGTTTTGAATATTAGAAAAAACTGTATGAACTGGCACATGAAATCATCTCCTCAGGGAAGTGTTGAAATCCATAAAATTTAAGTTACAAATTTTAGGAAATACGCCAAACAGGTAGATGCTGGCTGAAAAATGAAGTACATCTCTAAATAAGATCTATTCCCATTTCCAGTGATTTTATAATTCATCCCTTATTTCTGACCTTAAAGTATATATTTGAGTCATCTTCTCCACCAGAGATTCTTGTTACAATTGCAAGTTCGCCCTGACTCCCAGCCTGTTTTCTCATGTAAAGACAGCAAGCTTCCTTGCAATGCAAGATGTGATTGAACTCTCACTGAAATGTTCAGTGCATATTGTTATAATTACTTCATTTCAAAATAATACGCTTTATGGTATCTTTTAAATAACCAAGATATCAAATATAGTCCACTAACTGTCATAGAGCTATACTTGTGAAATAAATGCACAAAATCACCTTGATAAATCTCAACAATACCCCCACCTTTTTTTTTTTTCCTGCTGAAGTGAAGTTGCGTGAACACGGCTCACTGCAGGGTCAACCTCCTGGGCTCAAGTGGTCTTCCAACCTCAGCCTCCTGAGTATCTGGGACTACAGGCACACACTACCACCCTTGGCTAATTTTTTTTTAATTACTATTTTTTGTACAGACGGGGTCTCATTATATTGCCCAGGCTGGTCTCCAGCTCCTGGGCTCAAATGATCTTCATACCTCAGCCTCCCAAAGTGCTGGGATTATAGGCTTTAGCACACTGTGCCTAGCCAATCCTTTGCTTTTAACTACTGAAAAGAGCTGGTAGTCAACAGCAATTATTTCAACAAGATTTTGGTCGGATTTCTAACCTTCATAAATTCAAATTTCTAAGAAACTTCCCTCCTAGAGTTTTCTTTAAAGTTTATTTTTTTAAAAAGTTATAAGAACAAATATGTTTTAAGGTGCCTTCTTTTTCTTTAATACTTTTTAATTTTGTTTATAGTCTTATGTAACATCATTCCATCTGAAGATGATTTGTCATAGGTGTAGTCACTCATGATTTTAGAGTTTTTATTCATCATGTAATTTTTAAGTAGCTTTTAATTCATCTTCATAATACTTGAAGAATTCTCACACATGACTTTTCTTCCAGAAAGACTCAGGGCCTAAATGGAATTAAATAGTTAAAAATTAAAGTCTGTGATAAATTTTATTTTGTTTATTATGAATGTTATCAATTGCTTAATGTTTAAATGGTATGTAGGTTATAAATATACAAACAATTTCATAAATATTATTATTATATTATAACCTTATCTGTATTTTTCTGCCTTAAATTATTATTTAGTATTTAGAAACATATGCTGGTTCAAAATGTTTTAATAAAATATTGAGCTAATAATCCTCCTGTGATAATTATATTAATTGTCAATGCTTTTCCCTCTTTTAACTATTTTGAAGTTTCTTCACAACTGTTTCTATACTTAGAGCTAGAATTTTTCATAATCTTGAAATATTAGGTATAATTTACATTCTATATGACTGATACAATTTTATCATATAAAGTAGAAAAGAAAATTTCACTCCACATTACATCTAGAATGTTAACTACTACTTAAAAGTGAATATTAAAATATTACAAATTAATTTAAATGGCACACAGTCATCTTAATATCAGTGCTACCATGCTTTGAGATATGTTGTTAGCCTATGCAATCACATTAATGTCAATTATGCACAATTTCAAGGTTACCAGGAAAATATTATTGAAGTTGGCATTTGGTTATTTTTGACTTTCCAAAAACTGAAATTGCACCTGAAAAGCAGATTTTGCCCAGAGAGCAGATAGCAGAATATTGAGGCCAAATCCAAAACTGGATGCAACAGAAGTAATTTTATTAATCAGTGAGAAGGGGTAGTCAACACAATGGAAATTCTCATGTATAAAACTACTGACAAAAATTTTAAATGTTACTAGTTTGGAATGCAGAATAATAACATGTTTTACTGGCTTTATAATGGATACAACCTAAGTTTGATGACGTCCTTTTTTTTAGAGACAGAGTCTGGCTCTGTCACCCAAGCTGAAGGCACCATCATAGCTCATTGCAGCCTTGAACTACTGGGCTCAAATGATCCTTCTGCAGCAGCCTCCCAAGTAGCTACGACTACAGGCACATGCCACTGTACTGGCTAATTTTTTGTAGATACAGGGTATCACTTTATTGCTCAGCCTATTCTCAGACTCCTGGCTTCAAGCAATTCTCCTGCTTTGGCTTCCCAAAGGCTGTGATTACAGGCGTGAGCCACCATGCTCAGCCAATGATGTCACATTTTACTAATAGTTCAAAAATGCTATTAAAATACAAATCATGTAAATCAACTGCTCCCTTTATTTTGCAGCTTTTTAAAATAATGTTCTTCAAATTCAACCTCACTTCAAGCATTCCAGTGTTCATGTAACAAAACAAGTAACAAAAGTTATTAGAAGAAAATAGATCTTCTTAATGGGGAGAAGGAACTGGTAATTTCAATGCTCAAATATGTGTGTGTTGCCTACATACAGCAGATTCTCCAGCAATTAAAAATGGTCACTCAAAGTGTCAGTAAACCAAGACATCTGTGTTTACGTAGTAAAACAAATTGGACTTCATAACAGCCATGATAAAAAAAAAAAAAAAGGATATGTATCATATCTATTGTGAATACTATCATGATGTCCTGGAGTTGCTTTCACTGACTCATAAAAGCCAATTGTTAAAAATCAGGAATTATGTGAGAAGCTGTTGAGGCACTGGTGACTTCAAATCAGTCACGGTGTGACTATATATACCATGATAATTGGGAAATCAGAGCTTCTTTTATTGTTCTTTTTGTAGGGGTGGTGATGTTTCAGCTTTCCTTTTCCACAAGCCATTTTACAAGTACACCCTTAACTACAACCTAAGGATTCAATTCAAACATTTAAAAAACCAGGCATAAACTTGACCTTGGGTCATATTTTCACAATTATATAAAATTCATAGATGCCAATTTATATTTCACTTTGTTTTTGTATTCACAGTTTGTTCTCTTTGCCCCTCATCAGAAAATGCTAGTAGCTTTTCTGCTTTTAAGTATGAATTTCATGGAATTTTTCATGCTATAACAAAGGCGAAAAACAATTTTTGATCAAAAGAAAAACATTTTAACGCTCAATACAACAGATGTTCAAAGACAGCTTTGGAGTAAACATCAGTACCATCTGGATGACCTGCCACCATCTGCAGATGGGAAATTACTACTTAATAGTTTCTGTGAGAAGGACAGTGTAAAATATTATAGTACTTAAAATTAAATGATGTTTGTATACCCAAAGTTGATATCATTTTCAGATGTTCTTCAATTCACTGGTTATTATGATTTATTCCAGACATTACTTGAAAGGAAATAAAAGTAAATTTTGTATAATAGTTTACAAGTTTATTAGTTACCAAAATTGACCATAAAGGCACATAAAATTTTATCTTTTTTTAAAAAAAAGATGTAATATATAAGTATATATGTCTAGGACAAACAAAACAAAAAAGACCCCATCAAGATCTCGAATGAAATGCATTACTTATGTAAACTGCTTCATAGTTTTCACAAAAATAACCCCTTGATCTAGGTTCTGAAAGTTGTAAAGAAAAAGATGACTATTATAATCACAGTGAAAAAATTCTCTATTTTAGTGTTCAGTAGTCCCTTTTGCTACTTTTTATTTCTTATTTATTTTTCCATCTAACAAGAAATAGATTCTTAATGATGAAGAAGAATGAGAAAGAATTTTTAAAATTGGAGGAATCTTACTGAGACTGTGAGACCACAAAAAGTAACAAGGTATGCAGCAACAAATATAAACAAACTTGTCATCTAACATTCTAACATTTAGACTTTCAGCTAGAACTGTTCTTCTATTTCTTTTTTATTTCTTTCTCCTTCTTTTTTTTTTCTTTCTTTCTTTTTTTTTTTTTTTTTTTTTTTTGAGACAGGATCTTGCTCTGTCACTCAGGATGGCGTGCAGTGGCGTGATTACAGCTCACTACAGCCTCGACCTCCCAGGCTCAAGGGATCCTCCTTCTTCAGCCTCCCAAGTAGCTGGGACTACAAACTCATGCCACCACAACCAGCTTATTTTTAATTTTTTTTGTAAAGATGGGGGCTTACCATGTTGTCCAGGCTGGTCTCAATCAAGCGATCACCCACCTCTGCCTCCCGAAGTGCTGGGATTGTACGTGTGTGCCACTGTGTCTGATCCTAAATATGTTCTCATCTGCATGAAACTCTACCAACTCTTATTCAATAACTATTTGAAAGATAAAGAACAATGAAAAATGGCAAATCTTAATTATTTGTATATGTGACTTATTATTTTTAAAAAGCTGTTTACAGAAAGTAGTGAATCAATTACATTGTTAGTAGCTTCCAAATGATGATGAGCATTCAAAAATATCCAATCTCTGAACAACTATTTCTCTATTAGTGCAAGAAATGACATGTCTGGCAATTTAAAAATGAACTTGACACACTTCATAATATATAATTAATGTGCTGTCAATATGTATATGTAATGTGATATACAGTGAGTATGCATGCATATATGTACAAAACAACCATACAGTCACCATACTTAAGCTCTCTCTAAATTCTTAGCAGTTGAGAGAGGATTCCACATAAGGGGTCCTCAGGCACCTCCCTTCCCTAATTCTTTACACATAGGAGTCTTTCAATAATCATTTTATGAAAGAAGGAAGCAATAAATAAACAGTGAATGGAAACCTATTCAAGGTTGGATTTTTACCATTAAAACCACAACCACACACACAAACTCTGTATTACAAATTTTCCATACTATTTCATGTTTTAAAATGTGTCTCTAACTCAAAGATAGCATCAATGGGTGCATTCACAAAGCTGAATAACCAAAAAGTAGTCTGAAGAAAAAAATGATTCATTATGTTGTGCTTCGGTACCCTTACTTTAAAAAAATATCTTACTCACAATTAGTTCCACTTACAACCAAGGCATCTAAAATACTGTCTCTCAGTACCCTGGCCTCTAACCATTGTGAGAGAAGACAGGTAAACTACTCTTTTGCTGAAAAGTGTTATCCTCTATGGGATGAAAGAAATAGTGTTCAAACTCGAACAGTGCTTTCCTGTAAAGCCTGTGAAAACACTTTATGTCCTATAGGAACTGAATCAAAATCTCTTTTTGAGACCACAGGATATCATTCTGGTGAACTACAGTATCCCTTTCAGTGGATTATACACTATTTAACCACATTCTTCAGATACACAAAGGAAGCTGTCTGAGTAAGAGAATCCTTGTCTTTTCACGGACACATCCAAAAGACTCTTCTCCTCAAACGAGGCTGGAAGCATTTAGGTTAATCAGTCAGTAGGTCAGTCTCTCAGGGTATTTTTACCTTATGCTAAAGTTGGTGACTATATTCAGATGACAAGAAAAAAAATCAAATTATGCTAACAGACTTAAGGAAATTAAATTAGAGATGTACAAATTTCAGAGACTTTTAAAAATTGGGGGTATTTTAACAGTACTAATCTGCCTACGCTATTTCCCTTCTGAAGTCAAAATGCTTGTTCAGACCTCAAAACATTTATAGAGACTGTTTTATCTACCTGAGATGCATTTTTATCTGCTGTCTCTCTGACATTATTTATTCATGCTTCAAACCCTGGTTCAAATGTCACTCACTCTAATACATCTTCACGGATCAACCCTTCCCCTCTTAAGGGTTGATTATTTATTTATTTAAGTATAATAGACTTTTATTTTTTAGAGAAGTTTTAAGTTCATAGCAAAATTGAGGGCAAAGTACAGAAAGTTCCCTTATAATCCCTACCCTCACATATGTAAAACCTCACCTCCTCCACTATTAACATCCAGTACCAGAGGGTACATTTGTTTACACTTGAGGAACCTACATTGACATATCATTACCATCCCAAATCCATAGTTTCCATTAGGGTCCATTTTTGGTGTTGTACATTCTTTGTATTTTGACAAGACATAATAATCAGAATAATGTATCCATCACCATAGTGTCATACAGAATAGTTTTGCTGCCCTAAAACTCCTCTATATTCTCTCTATTCGTTCCTCCCTTCCTGCTAACCTCTGCCAGCCACTGATCTTTTGCCTTCTCCATAGTTTCTCCTTTCTCCTTTCTCAGATTGTCATACAATTGGAATCATAAAGTAGGTAGCCTTTGAGATTGGCTTCTTTGGCTTGATAATATGCATTTAAGGTTCCTCCATGTCTTTCCATGTCTTTCAGGGTCTGATGGCTAAATTCTTTTTAGTGCTGAATAGTATTCCATTGTCTACATACACTATGGTGTATTTATCCATGCACTACTTGAGGACATCTTGGTTGCTTCCAAATACTGACAATTAAAAATAAAGCACCTACATCCTGTGAGCATTTTTTGCAGATTATTTTTTAATAAATATATATAATGAGCTGCTACTTTCGGGCAAGCAGTATAGTAGATACTGGAATACATGTGACATCTGCTATTACATCAGTACAACCTTTGAGAAGATAATGAGAAGTATGGAAACTCCACGTGAATCTAGCCATAATAATAACAAATCAGTGAATACAACAACACTTATAACACTGTAGTATATGTGCCAAGACACATTGCCAAAGGCTTGACATGAACACAATGTTTCATTCAATTACGTGCCATTCTGAAAACTCATAACATGTATTCATCGATTTTCAAGGAAAAAGAAGGTTTCAAACAGAAGAAACAAAATCAACACCACAAATACCACAGAGAGGTCAAAAAAGAAAATTACTAAGAAACTTTTATTGAATTTTGTGATTGGAGGTTTATTAGCCAACTTAAGAAGAATGCTTACGGGGCTGATAACAAAAGGCTGGCGGCAGCAGGTTTAGGAGTGAAATGACAAGGAGAAAGGATATAGAAAGGTAACTGTCACAAGAATCTCATAATAAAATAATTGCAATAAAAACTAAGGGCAGCAAACACTGGTTGGATGCTTACTATTTTCCAGAAACTGTTTCTGTGTGTTAGCTATTATTCCAACCATTTTACATCTAAAAACTGAATTAACCATCACAATAAAACTGTAGATAAATATTATCGCTTTCCTCCACTGACAGAGGTGAAAACCACTGGAAGACAGAGAAGTTGAGTAATTTGCCCTATGTAACACAATTAGTCCCACAGAAGGGAGAATATAACCTCAGACAGTTGACTCAAGAGCCTCATGTCCACTTTGCTATACCAGTTGGCTTACCGTAATAAACATCCCGAGGTAAAAATTGCTCATGCTACTCCATGGACATTCTAATAGAGTCAATTTGAGCATTATCTTCCAGCACAATTACATTGTAATTTTTTTCTCACCTTTTCAACATTTGAAGTAATTGTTTCTGCCTCTTCACCCAACCCCTCAAGAATTTTCCCAAGTAATTTCATTCCAATTTATTTTAGGCCATTTTTCTGCACCATAGATACACTATGTAATCTAACAATACCACCTTTACTAGTACTATTATAACATCTAACACCACCACTACTGAAATTATCCTACAGGAAGATCCCTTTGCTGTTTTAAAAATAAATATCTTATTGAGAGAATCCAATTAGCCTATTTGAAAGTGAATATTTCTATGAAAGAGATTACTTTTATTTGAATCATGCTTCGTAAACATTACGTTGCATTGTGCTGGGGTCAGCACAGGCTTTGGAGTCAGATCTAATCAAGGCTACCACTTTCTGACTAAGGGATTTCAAATGGGTCTAACCGATTTTAATGATTTTTGTTTTTGTTTTTTAAAATATACTTTTTTGTTTTTTAAAATGTATACTTCATATGGAGAGCTAGAAATATCAAAAAGTGTAAATCTCTAAGAATAGGATTTGCAGCTTTTTACAGGATTCAATTTATATTAGATAGAATTATATTAAATGGACTTAAATAAATATATCTTATTTCTGCTTTTTATCTAGAGCACTCATGGACATTGCCTCAACGGATCAACACAACAGCTTCACCAGCTGAGTCTTCCAGATGAAGAAATTGAAGATGATAGGAGTTAAGTGACTTGCTACAATTTGGACGCTAGTGAGTCCAGGTGTTACAGGTATGAGATGGGCAGGAGCGGGCTCGCCCCTCGGTCCACTACAAAGTCAGGTGATGGTTCAGCAATTATTGTATTTCCTCTCTAAAAGTGATAAATTGGTAGCCGGTGCCAGGGAGAGGCCAGTTCCTGATGGTCCACACCTGTTAACATTAAAGAGTTAATTAAAGGCAGACCCCAGGGAGGAAAAATTTCCTGTGCATGCACAGTAAGAGACAAAAATGGTGAAGTATGATCTTTGGGGTACATGCCTCTGGAAAAAGGGGGAAAAAGCCTCAGATGGGCATGTGTATAACTCCAGAAACACATTGCATGTGCTTCCTTCCCAAGGGAAAGGAAAGCACTGCGTATGCGAGATACCCAACCTAAGGGAAGAATCATGGGAAAGACATGAGCCTACAAAGTCCTGGGATCAAGGCCTCCGTTTTGCTGTCTTCTCCTCTCTCTTGGACCTTCAGGTGCCCGCTTGGGTTTGTTCCAAGTGAATTTTCCTTTTCTGCCTGTTCTAAAGCTTTCTACATACATTTCCACTCCTGCTCTGAAACTCACCTTGGTCTCTTTTTCTGTTTTATGCCCCTCAGTCGAATTATTTCTTCTGAGGAGGAAAGGACTGAATATGCTATGGACCTGCATAGATATATCTGCTGCTGATAACTTGGGGTAAAGGCTGTTCCACCATTAACACAGGGAACTAGCATCTAACCCTGATTCTTCAAGCAAACAAGGTCAGAGTGAGATTGAAATGTATTGGCGACCTCTGAAAAACAAAAGCAAAACAAACTCTGTCTCTATCCGTATATATATATTTATATATATACACATACCTATATATAGTATATATGTATACATTCATATTCAAAACATTCAGTTTTATTAATCTTAAATTCAACCCATTATATTTCTATATACACATTTTTTCTTTAACTGCATTTCTGTGCCTACTCTAAAATCCGTTTTAAAAGATCTGAATAATGCAAACATTTCTGCAAATTACACTTCCCTAAAATCTACACTTACAAAATTTTTTGCAGAAAAATATAGCCCAATTTTTTTAATTGAATGCTTATGTCATATACTGTTTCTTACAATGTGCTGATACTTCCATGCATTTTAAGATTAATAATAATAAGGCAGTCTCCAATGTACTTTGCCACTCTACACACTTAATTGTTGATTTGTCCTCACTTGAATAGTCACAGAGGATTTTTGCTCATTAGTTTTAATGTTCATTATTGGCCACTGAAAGAAAATAGATTTTACTTTATTTAAATAAATTAGGATTCTGTATGTTGAGGTTTTTCTCTATTCATTTGATGATGCTCAAATACTTTTCCTTATTATGTAAAGAGTATTGTATATTCTGTTTTTTCCTGTCTCTCATTACTTAAGGAAAGGATTTTCATTGCTAACATAGAGAAAATGTTTATAGATGTGATAGAAATAATGATCATAAGGTTACCTTATAACAACATAAATTCCACCCAGAGATCCACAAACACTTCATTAATATTATTAATACGATTATGTACAGTTTTCATACCCAGAAAACCATCTAGAATAAAATACAATCATCTTAATATAGCAATATTATCAATTTGCATTAACCACATTAAAGTTGCATAAATACATGAAACCACATCTTTAACTCATTTCTTGTGTAAAAGGTTTAGAAGTATCCCAAGCTTAAAGGAAAATAATAAATACTGAATAATTGTTCCTTAAATATTTTTCTCACTTCATATCACCTTTATTTTTAAAGACCTTTAATGTTTTATTTAATTATCTAAATATCTCGAATTATCAAAAACACATCTTTTTCGCATTTTTGTTTTCCTGTATACTATGTATTTAAAAGAGCTGTTTCATGGTCACTGTTACCAAACATGCTAATCAGCCCTGTTCTTTTATAGCACTATTTTCCTAGTGTTATTTTTTTTCTGGATAGCTTACTAGGAAAGATACCTTGTATCAGATGGATGTGTTTATGCATGATTCCCAGCAGGACTTCTGGAGAGTACATATTAGTTTCTATTTCAAGAAGGGAGCTGATTTAATAGGCAGTGTCATGTTTAAAATTTAAAATTCTGTTTAATTATTAAGATCTGGTTGACACTGTCTGACTGACTTTCACTTTGGGCCCTGTACGATCACAGTGACATATAGTTCTGATTTCACGGGAATTCTGTTTCATGGAAAGAACTACTACTAGTCTTTGTAAAAATAGAGAAAGGAACTACCTGTGAGTAAAAAAACAAAATATAAAATGTTTATAGATGTAATAAAAGTAGTAATCTTGGGGGAAGAGGGAAATCAGAAAATGGTATCCTCTGAACTCATGGCCTAGTGGATAAGTACAAGCTGAACCTGGGCTGTGCTCATCTCATCCAGTAGGAAAGAACATGCACTTTCAAATCATATTTCTTTGTTGCAAATGCCTTTATCAAAACCAGGAAAGTGATCAGTTTTGTTGTTGTAAAACCTATAATGTTGATTCAAGTACTCTTTTTAAAAAAAGAAAATAGTTTCATTGCAGGCCATCTTCCATATGATGAGATTCTATTTTCCAATGTTGTTTTGTAAGGTCACATTCTCCCACATAAACAATGTTATGCACCATCATCGGAATTACGCTGAATTTTAGGTCCAGTGTTACTCATTGTATCATCCTGGGCCAGTTACATCTGTGATCTTGTGTCTCCTGCAAGTGTGGAATAATATGAACCGTACGTGGTTACTGTGAAAGTTAACTGAACAGAGTTGGTCAACTACCCAGCACCAGAATTTGATGTACAAGACAGAGACAGCCAGGTTCTAACATCAGGAGGCTCACCTGTGGAGATGGGTTCTTGGAAGTCCTTTTCTCTCATACTCTAACAATAATAAAATTGGTTGTTGTCACCATAACCCTCACAACTTAGCACCATTCCTTTTAGTATATGTTTTAGTACATACCTTCTGGAGCTAGACTCTCAACAAATGTCTTTACTATTAACAAGAAGGACAACTTAAGTACACGTAAATTTTTTTAAATAGTTTTTTTTTTAATTTTTAAAAAATCCCTTTCTAACTTTCTTTATGCCATTTTCCCAACTCATAAGTATTCAGAGCACTGCTACTACTTCAAGCCTGTCACTAAATCTTTTTTTTTTTTTTTTCAGATAGAGTCTTGCTCTGTTGCCCAGGCTAGAGTGTAGTGGTGCAGTCTCAGCTCATTGCAACCTCCGCCCTCTGGGTTCAAGCAATTCTCCAGCCTCAGTCTCCCGAGTAGCTGGGATTACAAGTGTGCACCACCACGTGCAGCTAATTTTTGTATTTTTAGTAGACATGAGTTTCACCACGTTGGCCAGGCTGGTCTCTAGCTCCTAACCTCCAGTGATCTGCCTGCCTCGGCCTCCCAAAGCGCTGGGATTACAGGCATGAGCCACTGTGCCTGGTCTCTTACGAAAGCTTTCTGAAGAAGTCTCTCCTCAAGCACTAGCCTCTAGTGTTTCAAATGATCTCCTTTATTCCTTTTCTCACATCAGTAGAAGCCCCCATTCTTTCAAAGAGTTGGTTTCAACCAGGTATTACAAAAAATTCATTCATTGAACTGATACATGTGAACATATGAATGAGTCTTGGCTCCTTAAACTCATTGGTGGTTACATCAGAAAGAGAAGGAAGCTGTACAAAAAAAAAAAAAATATGTTTCATTGATAAACTTTTGGAGACATAACTCAAAAGAAAAAGAACACACATTTTCAAAGAGAAATCTTGGGTGAGGGCAAGAAGTGTCACCTTGAATCAAGCCGGGAAATCTTTCCCTCTCCTGTAGTATCAAACCCTTAAACACTTTCCACTTTTAAAATTTAATAATAACTATTTCTAAACCTGCAGCTTGTTTTTCTAAACAGCTCTGAATGTTTAGTTGTTTTTTTTATAAACAGACTCCCACTAGGCAGCCCCAGGAGGTTTCAGAGGTAAAGGAAAGAGATGAAAGACCAGCGCCATTTGTGTGCTTGTGTTGCTTGCAAAGCAGGTGTTCATATACCAAGAAACCCTGCTCAAAATCTATGTAAGATAGCAGTATAACAAACTTAGGAACAGGGTGTGCTATACAAAGCAAAGGCACCATCTAGCATCTCTGGGTTCACAGAATATATGTAGCATTTCTTTAAGCTGCTCACTTAAAGATTTCTGGTTTCTGGAAAACATATTGATTCTCCCACCATAACTCCTAGGTTATCTAAATTGTCCACCCTGTGATTTTGCTAGAAAAATAAGAAACTAAACATCCATTAGTAGAGACAATTCATGAATTTTGTAAAGTTACAAAAAATAATAATTAATACTGTAAACACAGTAAATGGATATTATTACCAGCTTGCACACAATTAGTTTAGTAAATTGGCTTTCAATAAGAGTCTCAACTAAAAAGGGAAATGCTAGGGTTGAATATGACTATAGTTTAACAGTTGCTTTCTTTAATTTTTTTTGTCTCTGAAGAGCAACTATACCAGTGAATTGTTGAAGCACCATTAATTTGCTTGCCCAAATGTGCATCCTCAACTACCTAATCCAAAATTAGTCAACTGGTAAAAAACAGATGACTTTTAACAGACGGGCATTTTGAGCTGGTGTACAAAGGTGGATAGATTACAGCAATTCATTTAAATTTCCCAGTTCCATGTTAATAGTGCATGTTAATAGTGACTCAGAAACACCCTCTGATACTCACAGTGTGTCAGTCACACCAGAATTCATTCCCTCAGTTCCGGGAGCAAGGCAGCTTTTCAAGGCTGGGCACTAAACAGGGGAGCTTTGTGAGCGCCTAGACTCCTCTGCCGGCCACCTGCTCTTCCTCTCCTTGGCTTCCACATAAGTTGCTTGTTCCAATGATCCTGGCATGTGCTCAATGCCGTTTAGAACAAGATTAATACCGTGAGCTGACACGGCTTTCCTGGCAGCCCCGTCATGTCTCTTCTCTAACACATTCTACTCACTTCCTATTCTAACATCACTGCTCACATCACAGGGGGAAAAAGGTCTCTCTGTCTTCATGCAACACTTCAGCTGAAAATCGCACAGTTACTGAAAGTTTCACCACTTTTGAGATACATACTATAATAAATAAATCCTGACATGATAGACCTGAGGGGGAATTTAACAATAATATAGGAAGTCTATTTATCCTGGCCCCAAATAGTCACTGTATGATATAATTCTATAAAATGTTAGATTCTTAATTTGGCAGACTAGTCTTTTAATCAAAGGAATATTTCATTCATTAGACTACTTTAACCTGTGGAAACACAAGGTGAAATGTTATCAGTAAGGCAAACGATTGTGGGGTTTGACTAGAAATTATTCATGATTATCTATAGGAAGAGCCTATATTGACTGTGTCCAGTTGACCAATGGCTTACAACAAGTTATCACTATCACAGGAAACTGATGGATGTGGAGACGTGACAAACACTGTTATTGATTCTCTACGAAAAAGGATATTACAAATTAAATAAGCACAAAGCTGATAACACAGCTAATTGAAAAGAAGTAAGGAAGATAAAATCTCTTAGTGATCATGTCCTCGAGTGGAGAAAATGGCAGATGCTGATGTTGGTTCAGTGAATGTTAGCTTAGCTCAGAGGAGAATTTAAAGAGAGAAGGGCTGGAGCCAGGCACAGTGGTGTGCACCCATGGTCCCAGCGAGTCGAGAGGCTGAGGCAAGCGGATTGTTTGAGCCCAGGAGTTAGATGCTGCAGTGAGTCATGATCATGCCACTGGGCTCCAGGCTATGTGACAGAGCAATACCTTGACTCTTAAAAAAAAAAAAAAATGTGGAGGGGTAGCTGCCTCATTAACAAATAACAGAAGTTCATCCAGCAACCCAGCTATTCATTCATCTCCCAAAAAGCCAAATCTAACTGGAATGGGCCCTCCTTTGGTGGGAACTAGGTATAGATAATTTTATAACTACTCTCAGGAGATCCAATATGCAGCTAAACTTCAGAACTAAAGATCTAGGCCAGGCGTGATGGCTCATGTCTGTAATCCCAGCATTTTGGGAGGCGGGCAGATGACGAGGTCAGGAGAACGAGACCATCCTGGCTAACATGGTAAAACTCCGTTTCCACTAAAAATACAAAAATTTAGTCGGGCATGGTGGCGGGCATCTGTCGTCCCAGCTACTCGGGAAGCTGAGGCAGGAGAATGGCATGAACCTGGGAGGCGGAGCTTGCAGTGAGCCAAGATCATGCCACTGCAGTCCAGCCTGGGCAGCAGATAGACTGTCTCAAAAAAAAAAAAAAAAAAAAAAAAAAAAGTAGTCATTTGTGTGAAATTTCTCAGTCAAATATTGGTGATTGATATGTACTGAAGGAACAAGTGAATGAAGGCATTACTTGAAGAACTGTTTATTTCAGAAACATTTAACATATGGCATCCTTCTTAAATTGGCTGCATAGATGCAATGGTATTCTCTGTGCAGATTTAAGACAGCCAAAAAATTTAGGTCATTTGAATTAGAGAACTAATATTCTCAGACTTTTCTGATATTTTCCTTTCAATGTATAAGTCAAAAACAGGAATGAATGCAAGTTGTACTATTCCAGGAAATTGCCTTCTCAATCCTGTAATCTTCTTTTTGGTAAAAAGCCTTGATTACATCATCTTTCCCAAAATACAAGGTTTCTATTGCAATAGCTCCAGCAGAATTGCTATTTAGGATAGTAGATGTTCAATTCTTTCTCTTCCCCAAGGTTGATGTGTACAAGTTTCACCTATTAAACAGTTTTCTATACATCATTTTAGAAAAGTTTATCCAGAAGCAAAGAACTAACGCCAAGAGGAAATACTTTCTAATTTAACATGATGAATTCCTAAATGTTATTTGTATTTCTCTGCATATGCATCATCCTCTGCAATGGTAATTTTTAAATCCACATTTTCTTTATATATTCTTCAAAAACATTATTTTTTAAGGGTGCTGGAAGTACAGCTATGAATAGCACAGAAAAAGGCCTTGCCTTCAGGAAGATCACATTCAGCTGGAAGAGACAGATAATAACCTGGCAACTAACAAATGAATAAAAACAACCTTAAAAAATCTAATTTAAAACAGTGGTGTTCCTTTCTCCCTTGGGATGCCAAACTATTATATTTCAATATATACATTCTTTCCTTTTTCAGCACCATTAACAGTAACTTCACCAGAATAATATCTTACTTGATAGTGTTTTTTTTTTTTTTTATTTCAAGGAGGATGTATTATCTCTTATTACTCAAAGAGGTTGTTTGCTTGTTTGTTGTACTTGTTTTCTTCATCCTGAAAGGATATGAGTTGTACAGAACTGAAACTTTTGCAAATTATTGCAACTTGGAGAATCAGCTACTTTCTCTACCCCTTTGAGGAGCATTATCTCTCTTTTCTTCATACATCTGCCCTCATTCTAAAAAGCAATTTTCTTTGTTTACAACTGAATTAATCCAGCGTATATTTATTGGGTAGCTATTATATGCAAAAGTACACTATATGCTAAACCAAGTAGATTTGGTCTCTGCCCACATAGACTGGACAGTTCACCAGAGGAGACAGGGCATTATAAAAAGAAACACATATCAAAATGTGGCAAATACTATGAAATTTCCTCTAAGAGAGTATAACGGGAAAAGCTAACATAGACTTGGCAGTGAGGGAAGAGCCTTTAAAGAAATGTCTTTGCAGACTAAAGTGGGGTTTGGTGGAAGAATTCTCTGGGAATGGCCCTGAAGTGAAATAGAGCTTGGTATATTTGAAGAACTGAAAAGTAGGCCATGAAAGTGAACGAAAGTGAGTGAGGGGGTGGGGCATGAGATGAGGTTTCAGGGGTGGGTGGGCAGGAGATCCTGCATGCTTTATAGGCTGTGTCAGAGTTTGGATTTTATTCTAAGCACAATAGAAAGCCTCTGAACCATTTTAGCAAAGTAAGTGGCTTGAGATAAATTACATTTTATAGAGATCATTCAGTTAACTTTGTGGAAAATGGATGGAAAGCAGGTAAAGTAGAAATCAGAAACCACTTAAGTTGTTGGAGGCTGTTCTTGTCCAGTGGAGAGAAGATGGGAATTTGGATAAGGCCTGGCAATACAGATGGGAAAAAAAGTAGTGAGATTTGAAAGGTATTTTGAGAGTAAGATTTGTGGGGCTTGCTGATAGTATGGACATGGGGGTAAGGAAGAAGGTGGATTCATGAATGACACCCACCCCAGTTTCTGGCTTGAGCAATCTTGCATATTTGCAGTATGGAAGAGAAAACAGATCTTAAAAATGTCATTATGATGAGTGGAACGAGAAATCCATTGCACTCCAGGCAAGGAGATTAAATTCAGTCTAAGTGATGAAGAAAATTCTTCCCGAAAAAATTCATGCTTATGCTGAAACTTGCATGGCAAGAAAGAGCTTGCTAGGCAAAGAAGTGGCCTCTTTATATCAGGACTTTCTTTATTTAATTCCTGCTAGTCATTTGCTTATTTCTTCCCTCAGATTTTTAAGATAGCAGATCTAATTGACCCATCGTATCCTTTCCAATCCAGGCCATAGACCCTGGGTCAGTAGCCAATCTATGTCTGGCTTCTCTTATACCAAATCCATACAGCAAAAGCCACAGTCAAGATTTCATTTAGAAGAGAAGGTATATACAGTATTGGTAGGATCATCAGATGGACAGCTCTAGAGAAGGAGCTTTCTGGCTCCCTCTCCTATAACATTACTTAATGTGTTACAAGATAACTTAGTTGTCTTCTCTACTTTCCACTTAAACCAGTTGGAAGGAACACTAATTTTTTCCTCATGTTTAATAAGGGCCTGGAAGGAAGGTGTGGCCCTCTTCAAACTGTTTCACGTTAAACTCCAAACAGAAAAGAAGCCATTAGTCACAGATACATTTGGACATCTGAGACTCAGCAAGTCTAGGGTGGTCGGGAAAGTAACACTCTGAGATATCATTCCCCTGAGGAGATGACTGGATGGGTAGAGGCTGTAGGCCCTCATTATCTGGTTTGCCAACCCATTTTTCATATACTTTTTAACCTCTGTGAATAGTTCAGTGTTCCAAGCAAGGAGTCATTAAATCAGTTTTGTTTTGTGATTGATCCAGAAGTCTCTGACCCTGTATAAATTCAAAAGGCAACTAGAAATTTTCTCATGTCCAAGGAGTTATATTAAATATTTTTACAACAGATTTCATATCTCTAATTCTTGATGACGCAATAGTATGATACATTTGCCCTGAGGGATTGTTTATTTAAGGTTAAGCCACTATAGAATTGCTTTAAAGAATGATAGGGGTAGCTAGGTCAGACCACCTAGGCTAGCGCCCATGTTATAGGCAGACAAAAATGACAACTTGGAATTTGCTGGGATTACTTTCCCTTGGTAGATCCATTGCTTCAGCTAAAAAGCCAGACTGAGAACACAGGCAATAAATCATACAAAGTGATACCAACGCACGCAGATCCCTTGTGCCTCCTTGTTTTCCACTTAGGCACACTCTTGCTGGATTCGTTTCATAAGTGGAATGAATGGAGGAAGGCACCAGGTGAATGGAGTCTGAAGCTGCAAGCTGTCTAGGGATGAGAGGCCTTATCAAATTACTATAAAAGGAAATTCTGCTTGCCACTCATTGCATAGCCTAGTTATTTCCGTGTTGTATATTCTGCTGTTATATTGGGCATTCTTGATATTTTAGTGCAGTAGTTTATTGGGGCCTAAAATAATAGGACCCTATAAATTAGGGCAGTGTTTTCCAGTGTTTCCAATGTCATGACCTACATCAAAAAGGGAAAGCAGAAGTGACTCTTTGAGAAGGTAGGGACTAGCCTAAGGGCTCTAGCAGCTTTAGGCTTGACCTAGCTACTCCAAGGGCTGAGGAAATCAATATCTTGGTACACTAGAAACTCACTTGCAGCACACCAGTATTTTCTGGAGCACCACCAAATTAAAATGAATTAAACAAGATACTAGTTTATTTTCCTTACAGACAAGATGATGGTCCTGAGCTTATATAGCATCCAGTAACTGAGGCCTGTTCTGGCTTATTGTTTCAGTATCCCCAGAGCAGTTTCCTTGTCTATGTGATCCAAGGTGGCTGGCTCATCACCAGCTTCACATTTCACGAAGCAGGATGAAGGACCAGGAGAAGGAAGGCATACCCCTTTCTTTTAAAGCTATTACCTAAAAGTAAAGCAGATTACTTTCTCACGTACCATCAATAAATTTAGTGAAATAGCCAAGCTTAATTGCAAAGGAATCTGGGAAATACAATCTTTGGGGAAAAAGTTTGATTTTTATAAAAATGACATTATGAAAGAGTAAGAATATTGTAAGACTAGTAGTCTTTCTGCTTTCTGCCCCTTTGATCATCTATCTCTCTCTAAATGTGTACACATGTACACATAGACTTTGGTACACATCGATCATACTCATCTTTAGTCCAAAAGATAAAATTCAACATTTCCATTCAATTACTGGATTTAGCTCAAATCAGAGGATCTTGGTGATATAGAGCCACCACCATGAGGTCCAGAAAGCCATTTTCGGGGTCTGGTGACCTCTAAATTGAAAAACAAGTTATGCAAATCTCCTCCTCCTCACAAACACACATGAAATAACTTGTATACAACTGTGGAGTCAGAACAAGATAATTTTTCTAAAAGATTACATTCAGAGAAGGAAGGAATGGGAAATACATCACAGTTCTGTTTTCATTATAATGATCAAATCCCACTGGCGGAAAATTGCAAATATGTTCCTGCCTTGACTGCTGAGTAATTTTTTTGTCTGGTTTTGTTTTCTTGGAGGAATACCTTCCACATTGTCCACAGGTCCCTGCATTTTCTCCTGGAAGGTCCTTCCTGTTCATTATCCTTGATGACCACATTTGAAGTGAACAATGGAGAGTTTGTCCTTCTTGGGGGCCAAACAGCTTTTATAATCCTGTGTCTGCTGTTGCACTTCCGGGGGCGCAGGCATTGCTTAGGTCACTCATCCTTTGGCATCCAGGATTGAAGCTCCTTTGTCAATATAGCCCTCTAGAAACTTAATAGCTTTCTAATATATTTATTTCCAACAAATACATGGGCATGTAGCCAGCATCAAAGATTTCATACACACACACACACACACACACACACACACACACACACACACATATATATATATCCTAAATACTTTATCTTTTTTTTTATTCACTAGTCTGTCTGCTCATCTTTCTTGACTTAATGGAAGCTGTCTTAAAGCAATCCAGATATAGGTTTATATGAGAAAGACAATTCCCTTAATATGATTTCTGTCCTCAAGATAGCTGCCTTTCTCTGGCCTAAAAATTTTAAATGGGAGGTATTTGAGAAATAGTTTGAGGTTATATCTCGTAGTAGCTTCAGAGCCACCTCATACAAATGTCATAGTTTAAAGTACAAAATCAGTTTTAACTTTTGAACTTCTAGGGCACCTGTCCACCCAGCTAGCTTGGATTACTGGGTGCAGCAGAGAGAGTGGCCCTTGTCCTAGCCATGACTATTTGAGTTTATGCTTGCAAGCTGGTTAGCGATAGCCTGAGTTCATTTTTCCTTTGTGGGATTTATTAAAGAAAATCACTACAAGCCACTGTCTATAATATTTAAGACGTTTTCTCAACTATTTTCCTTAGAGTTATAGTCAGTCCGATTTCCAAGATATCATTAGCGACAATTTTATCAAATACTTTGTAACAGCATTCCAGCTTTCCAGTCAGAAATAGTTGTGTTTTTGCTGCCCATCTTCGGACAGGTTAGATAATAGATAACAAATGTTACCTATTTCAAGTTGTGTTATATGAAGACATTATTTCCAGGTGCCAAATTTTTTAGTAATTAAGATATAAGTCGTCTGGTTATAACAGAGATCCAAGATAAAAGTACTTAAATAAGACAGAATTTTCTTTCTTTCTTAATACCAGTTAGGACATAGGCTGTCCAGGGCTACTTTATAATATTAGAGACCCAGGCTCTTTCCAGAGTGTTGCCCCACCTTTCTTAGTAGACTATCCTCATCCACATAGCATAAGCAGACTCATGACTGGAGCCAGAATAGAGAAAGGAGACAAGGATCTCATTCATTATGATCACAAATGAGAAATGGTTTAAATGTCTTCCTTTCATAGACATGATTGGCCAAGAATTGGTAACAAAGCCAGAACTGGCTACATGGGACCCTGGGAAATGTAGCTGTTGCTAGGAAGTCTTATGCTCGCCTTGGAATTCTATTACTAAGGATGAAGAGAGGAATTTGATTTGGAGGGACTATGTCCATATCCTTCACAAGTTCCTTTGTATTTTAAAAACTC
>NC_045440.1:88764407-88797078 GCF_002776525.5 Piliocolobus tephrosceles
TTTTTTTTTTTTTTTTTTTTGAGATAGAGCCTCACTCTGTTGCCCAGACTGGAGTGCAATGATGAGATCTCAGTTCACTGCAACTTCCACCTGCTGGGCTCAAGTAATTCTCCTGCATCAGCCTGCCAAGTAGCTGGAATTACAGGTGCTATTTTTTTTTTTTTTTTTTTTTTTAGTAGATACAGGATTTCACCATGTTGGCCAGGCTGGTCTTGAACTCCTGACCTCAGATGATCTACCCACCTCGGTCTCCCAAAGTGCTCAAATTACAGGCATAGCCATAGCTCCCAGCCTTAAGATTTCTTAATAGGTATTTATTAGAAGCTTAAGTTACGTGACTCATCCTTTGAAGTTGGTCCTCTTTTTTATTGCTTTCTAATATTGATATATTTTTAATTCTTGCTACCAAATTTTTATTTAATCTCAGTTTAATCGACGTTAAAGTTTTGCTATGTTTTCAAAACACACATAATGCTACTATTACATGTTGACTTTTTCTAAAACTTGCTCGGTATACAAAATATAGCAACTATTGGGGAAGCTGAGGAGCAAGCTGTGGTGAATGACTTTTCCTGAATATTTGACATATTTGTGTAACTTCTGATTTTGAAATCTGCAAAATTCTGCTACCCAGCATGTGATAATTAACATTCTATTTAGCTGCAGAAAAATGAGCTTTTTTAAACTGAATTATAAAATACATGTTATACTATTAATTCTTTTCATTAATATAATAATTGACTCCCTCCAAGAGTCAAGTATATCTCTCACAGATTGGCCAAGCCTTGGTGAGATCTCAGCATGTCTAATATAGGGCGGTATAGCAACATCTGACAGTTCAGGCTTTGAAGTTATAGAGCTGACTTTAGACTCCCAGTCCACCAGTTATATTTACATAGCCTAGGAAAATTGTTTACCACTCTAAGCCTTCTGGTTCACAACAATACAATTCATGTAATAGTACTACTTGCTGTTCAGATTAATGTAAAAATTAAATGACATTATCCATAAAATGTATTTAGATAGCCTATAGCAAATGGCAAGTATATTATATAGGCATACCTTGGAGATACTGCAGTTTTGGTTCCAGACTACTGCAGTAAAGCAAACATCACAATAAAGCAAGTCACACAATTATTTTGTTTCCCAGTGCATATAAAAGTTATGTTTACACTATATTGTACTCTATTAAGTGTAAAATAGCATTATGTCTGAAAAACAATGTATTTACCTTAATTAAAAACACTTAATGCTAAAAAAGGCAAACGATCATGTAAGCCTTCTAAGACTTCTAATCTTTTCAGTTGTGGAGGGTCTTTCCTTAATGTCCATGCTTGCTGACTGATCCGGGTGGTGGTTGCTGAAGGTGGGGAGGCTATGGCAATTTCTTAAAATAAGATGACAATGAAGTTTGCCATGTGGATTGGCTCTTCTTTTCATGAAAGATTTCTCTGTAGCATGCAATGCTATTTGCCAGCATATTACCCACAGTAGAACTTCTTTCAAAATTGGAGCTAATCCTCTCAAATTCTGCTGCTGCTTTATAAACTAAGTTTATTAAATATTTCAATGGCCTTTGTTGACATTTCAACAATGTTCACAGCATCTTTACCAGGGATAGATTGGATCTCAAGAAACCACTTTCTTTGCTCATACATAAGAAGCAGCTTCTTATTTCTTCAGATTTTATCATTAGACTGCAGCTATTCAGTCACATCTTCAGGCTCCAGTTCTAATTCTAGTTTTCTTGCTATTACTACCACATCTGCAGTCACCTCCTCCACTGAAGTTTTGAACCTCTCAAATTCATTCATGACAGTTGGAATAAACTTCAAATTCCTATTAATATGAATATTTTGACCTCCTCACATGAATCAAGACTGTTCTTAATGGCATCTAGAATGGTGACTCTTTTTCAAAAAGTTCTTAATTTACTTTGCTTAGATCCATCATAGGAATCACTGTCTATGCCATTTATAGCTTTACAAAATGTATTGCTTAAAGAATAAGACAAAAGTCAATATTACTTCTTGATCCATGGACTGCAAATGAGTGTTGTGCTAAAGGGATGAAAACAACCTTAACCTCCTTGTACCTCTCCATTAGAACTCTGAAGTGACCAGATGCATTATCAATAAGCAATAATATTTTGAAAGGAATCTTTTTTTTTTTATGAGCTGTAGTTCTCAACAGTGGGCCTAAAATATTCAGTAAACCATGCTATAAACATATGTGCTGTCACCCAGACTCTGTTTTTCCATTTATAGTATAGATTTCCCTTCATTCTTAAAGGCCCTAGGACAGTTGAAATGGCATATAAACATTGGATTCAACTTAAAGTCACTAGCTGCAATAACCCCTAACAAGAAAGCCAACCTGTACTTCCAAGTTCTGAAGGCAGGCATTGACTTCTCTCTAGCTATGAAAGTCCTAGCTAGCATCTTCTTCCAATAGAGGGCTGTCTCATCTGTGCTGAAAATCTAATGTTTAGTGGAGCCATCTTCATCAGTAATCTTAGTTGGATCTTCTGGATAACTTGTTACAGCTTCTACATCAGCACTTGCTGCGTCACCTTGCATTTTTATGGCATGGTGATGGCTTCTTTCTTTAAACCTTGTAAACCAACCTCTGCTAGCTTCCAACTTTTCTTATGCAGCCTTCTCAGCAGCCTTCATAGTACTGAAGAGAGTTAAGGCCTCACTCTGGATTATGCTTTGGCTTAAGGGAATGTTGTGGTGGGTTTGATCTTCTATCCAGACCATTAAAAACTCTCTCCATATCAGCAATAAGACTGTTTCACATTCTTATCATTCATGTGTTCACCATAGTAGCCTTCAAGAACTTTTCCTTTGCATTCACAACTTGGCTAACTGACGCAAGAAGCCTAACTTTTGGCCTGTCTTGGTTTTCAATGTGCCTTCCTTCCTCGCTAAGCTAATCATTTCTAATTTTTCATTTGAAGTGACAGATATGCTACTCCTCTTTTCACTGGAACACTTAGAAGCCATGGTAGGGTTATTAAATGGCCTAATTTCAATATTATTTTGTCTCACAGAATAAGGAGGCCTGAGGAGACAGAGAGAGATGGGGAACAGCTACTTTATGGAGACATTCAAATATACACAATATTTATCAAGTAAATTGGCTCTCTTATACAGACACAGTCTGTGATGCTCAGAACAATTACAATAGTAACATCAAAGATCACTGATCACAAATGATAATAGATATAATAATAATAAAGTTTGAAACATTGCAGGAATTAACCAAAATGTGACAGTGACATAAAGTGAATACATGCTGTTAGAAAAAAATGGTGCCAACAGATTTGCGCAAGACAGAGTTGCCACAAACTTTCCATTAGTAAAAAAAAAAATGCAATATTTGCCAAGTGCAATAAAGCGAAGCACAATAAATTAAGTGCAATAAAATAAGGTATGCCTGTACTTAGTTTTAACACCAATGGGTAGTCCTAGATATATTCTTATGGAAAAATATTTCTAATGAAATACTCCATGATATAAGTTGAAGACAGAGTAATACAGAGTGACTAACTCTCTTATATATAGTTCAAAAATAAGCAAAGCTAATCAATGATTGATGTGAGAAGTTAATGTAGAAGTTATCCTTGCAGTGGGCAGTGATTGGCAGGGAGCATATGGAAGGCTTCTAATGTTATGTGAATGTTCTAATTCTGGATGTGTCTGCTGATTTAAAAAGTCATGTTACATTTGTAAAAATGCATCAGGCTGTGGCCTGGTGATCTGTGTGGTTTTTGTGTGTATGCTATACATCAGTCAATAATTTTTTAAAAAATTCTTTAAACAAAAGAGAGCAACTACTGACTAGAAATCCTTTCACTCTGTTATTTAAACAAGTAACCTGACTTCTTAGCAAAAGGAATAAAAAGAAAGTAGGGCAATAAGATATTTATGTAAAGCGTGTATTCTTGAAGACTTCATATTATTTAAGATGTACTTTATCTAAGACTAATATCTCAAAGAAAAAACTAAAAATAAGCATTTGCATTATTTTTTAAAAATTTGATTCATAAAATTTTATTACTGCTTTATACTGAATTATTTTGAACTAGCAAAATTGCAACTAACATAAAATATATGAACTTTATAATTATTAAAATGTCAACAGTAGCCAGAAAAGATTGTGTTCTACTCTCTCTTTGGAGGCATTCTAGTTATCCATGCTATTTAACAGAATATTTGGCAAATGTGTTGACTTTTGAAAGGTGGTTGCATGCTAATATTTATAAGAGTTTATAAGACAGAAATGAGAACACAGCATACTAAACCCAATATGAAGTTAACACTTTACAATTCAGTTAACTGTTCTTCCAAATAAGAGTCAATAAAAAGAATAGCTAAATTTTGCCAAGTTTTTATTATTATGTGCTCAGTCACTTGTCTGAGGAGTTTACCGATATTTTTGCTTTTAATTCTCACATTGAATCTATGTGAAGTATCCCCCCCCCATTTTTGAGATAATGAAACAGAGACATGGAGAAACTAAGAAACTTGGCCAAGATCACTAGCCCGAAGAGGAGCAAGATTTGAACCAAAGCACCCTGCATCTAGAGGGAGTGAGCACAATTTACATTGGTTTGCCACCAGGTAGGAAATTCTGGATGTGCATCCCAACTTCCCCAGCAAATCATTAAAAAACATATTTCTACTGGACAAATACGAGTTTCCAAGGAGCAAAATGCAAAATTTGCATCATTATATAAAATAAAAAGCCATGAAACAATTTCAAGTCTTCTAGGTGTCTGCTTTTTGGTGTCTCTAGATTTCCCCAGCTGATATTTCAGTGGAAAATTGTAGGGAGCTCTACATGAAAGTATTCTTCTTAATAAAGCAGTTAAGTGAAGGCAGAAATAAATAAAATGTGACTTAGTCACTTGGAAGAATAGCAGATAACTAAAGAGATGGTATGTCAAGCAGAGTTACGCCTTCAATTGAAAAGAAATTATATTTTACCTATGAGTTCAATTTACATTTTCTAATTTGCCTTTGATATTTGAAATTCTGTGTCATGCAGAAACAAGAAATGCTTGATTTAAAAATTGATGAACTCGAGGTGAGACAGAACTCTCAAAGGAATTCTTTCTCATTTAGTTGTAAAAATATTTCTCCTGAGTTTTAAGTTAACCTGCCTGATGTTAAATCATTTAACCAATCAACAAACAACACAGTGAGTGAATTTACAATGTTGTTGCCCCTATAAAGTTGCTGTAGAGGTTTTCTAATTCTTTTCCCCAAGGAACAAAATAATAATAAATATCATGTTCCAAACATGAATCAATTGAGGAGTGTGAAAAAAACTCAATCCCTTTTTTTTCCTCCTAACATGTAGACAGGATAGCTGGCTGAGTTACTGATAATGATTTTTCACTTTTCAACTGATTATTCCAGCTTTGCATGGACAGTGACTATAACTAATTACATTGCTAGTTGATATCCCCTGGGTTTCTTACACCAACTCCTCGAATCACAATCTTTTCTCTGATAGGCTCATTTGTCTGTTAGCAAAAAAGCAATGTGGTCATTTTCTTTCCTCTGCTACTGTTAATTACAGCTCTCTCTTTTCAGATCTACCAGCTGCTGCCACTACAATGAATAAACAAATCCATTTTATAAGATACTTAAGAGAGAATTTAGCAAGATGCCCTCAGAATGCAGAGGCAGCAAACTGAGCAAAGATTTCCTCTTGCCTAATTCAAGTATGCAGTTCAAATACTTAGAAACAAAGTTCAGGGCCAATAGTCATTCATTAAGACATGCCAACTAAAGAATAAAGAATTAATTTTAAAATCTGAAGGAAGTATGGATTTTTAATTCTGAATTCTGCTTATCCTTTAATACATAATAATGAAAATACTACTTAAAAATAAGAAAAATCATAAAGTATATTGCTCATTGTGATATGGAACAATCTGGATATTGGAAAAGATTTAAGTGTTATTTTACATTTTCTGATATTTCATGAACATGTTTAGCAGGGTATTTATGAATATTATATACAATTAATAATAGCAGTAAATAAAATACTAGTAAAATGATGCATTTAATTTAGTCAAGTTATCTTAAAAACTTCTCACGCTTCATAAATTGAGTTCTTGATCTAATTGAAATAACGGAAACATTATTATGAAATATACATGTAGCAGTGCAATTTTAAGCAGATTTTGTGTGCTTAAAATATTTTAAAGTGATAATAATTTAATTTGTTTTCTGTGTTTCTAATTATTAAAAATAACTTTACTAATTATTAAAAAGAACTTTTTTCCATACCAGAAAGGATATAAAAAAGGCTATATTTGGCTGTACTTTAAAGAATCTTCTCAAAATAAAACTCGTTAAAAAGCCACTGAACACTTCCTTAAAAATAAGTCGTCGGAGTTCTTAACATAAGCTTGTTCTCCTCCAGTCTTCATAATAAAACTGAGCTGCAGGTATTATCCCTCCCTTATTTAGTGACGAAACTGAAAGGCTTAGAACCCTAAAATGAGAGCTCTATGGTTAGAATCTGGCTATGGCTTTCCATCTCCAGCGTGCATAAAGAGACCATATATCTGTGGCACACAAACTGCCATGGCCTTTTCTGTAATGCATGAGAGACATTGCTACGCAATTTCAATACTTTTGTACTCAAAGCTTCCACGTGGTCCCAGAATCCTTTTCCAACCAGCACTTTAAAAGCCATTACCAATCAATTGGCGTTGGCCTGCAACTTAAAACCCGGTTTCCCTCCCTGCACCTTGCATTTTCCACTAGAGCAGGCTGCCTTTTGAGAAATGATTAAAGAGTGGCTACTTCCCAGATGCTCTGAAGTTTAAAATATAAAAACCCAGATCATCATGTAGCTGATTAATGTTTTCAAAGTCTTCTGTGAGTGGATTTTAAATAGATTCTTCTCAGTGCATCAACTACTCTCTGAAAGCATATTTTCCTTTTTGGAAAGCTGCTTTGGGATAGTTCATTAACATGACATTTAAAAAAAGTGGTAATTTTGTGTATGAAAGTAGAGTTCTTTAATACATTTAAATGCTCTGAAGTAATGTGGACTCTCAGGGCAGTTGGTGATGTGTCAGTATATGGAACCAAGGAACTGAAAAATATATCGGAGCAGGATTGCTCAACTTATTTTGAGGCTTCAAGCAGGATGAGATTAGGAAACAAACATTGCTGAAGGAAAAGCCCCTTAGCTTGAGCAGATTTGTAGAGGTGAGTGAAGTCTTGATCCTATTCCGACTGTGACAAATTTGCTACATCTTTAGTTTTATTTATTTATTTAGAGACCCAATTTTGCTCTTTTTGCCCAGACTGGAGTATGGTAACCCTGCGATCTCGGCTCACTGTAACCTCTTCCTCCCGGGTTCAAGCGATTCTCCTGCCTCAGCCTCCTGAGTAGCTGGAACTACAGGCATGTGTCACCATGCCTGGCTCATTTTCTGTGCTTTTAGTAGAGATGGGGTTTCACCATGTTGGCTAGGTTGGTCTTGAACTCCTGACCTCAGGTGATCTGCCCACCTCGGCCTCCCAAAGTGCTAGGATTACAGGTGTGAGCCATCGTGCCCGGCCACATCTTTGTTACTTGTAGGTGCCAGAGACTGTGGAATAAGCCGTGTTACAGGAAAGGGGTCCCGATCAGGACCCTAAGAGAGAGTTCTTGGATCTTGCGCAAGAAAGAATTCAGGGCGAGTTCACAGTGCAAAGCAAAAGCAAGTTTATTAAGAAAGTAAGGTAGTGAAAGGACAGCTACTCCGTAGACAGAGTAGGTTGTTCCTGAAAGTAAGAGGAGGAACGCATCCACCCTAGGCACAATACTTGTATGTATGGGGATATGTGTTCCGCTACATGGGTTTGTGATAAAGGATTAATTTTCTTAATTACTATATTTTATAAGAATCGATATTATTATCTTTAAAGGAAAATTAGGAGTGCCTGTGTTCTCCAGATATTGGGATATCTGGACACTCCCAACTCTGGGTCTGTTTAGTAAACATTATTAATTTGTTCCCTTAACTGTAAACATCTAGAAGCTAGGAACGCCTCACTTTCTGAGAATGCTGCCTAGTAGCTCTCAGTCTCATTATTTCTAGCCCTCACTCAAAACGGAGTTGCTCAGGTTCTAAAGCCTCTGAGAGCTGGGGCGGTGTGGGCAGGAGAAATCAGGTACTAGCATCGCCTAGTGGAACTCTCCATGATAGGGGCTATGATTAAATTCAACTATTTGAATGCTTTATTACTTTCACTGAAGCATTGTGGTGACACAATCATGTTTCACATGATTTTTATGTGAAACAATAAAATGTTTATGGTGACACAATCATGTTTCAATGCTTATCCTGCTATCCTGCTTAATCTAATGTAATGTATAAACTGTTTTCACATTTTTCTTTCTTTTTCTGGGCTTCTCAGATCTGCACTTCCTACTTGTGTCACATTGATAGTTGAAAGGCGTCAAAAGAAGGAGGCTAAAAGATGTCTTCGAGTATGTGACTGCATATTCCATTCTTAACCCTTGTCCAGTTAAGAATGATGATTCCAGTGAGTTCTATCAAAACATTAAAATAAATACGTAGGCAATAGAGAAAAATAAAATTTTGAGTTACATCCTTTCAACTTTCTTTCTTTGCATCCTCTGATTGTTCTCTTTATGAGCTGTGAAGCTTCGTGGGTGCCTTCAGTTGTCCAAATGAAAAGCCAGGTGTGTGTGAATCACAGATACTTTGCCTGAACAAAATGTGTTACAAGTTATTTAATTGTCTTCTTTGCCTTCACATAAATAAAAAATCTGGGCAGTTAAACAAACCCTTTTACCAGTTCTATGGGTTTTTATAGTGAAGGTTCTTGATGTGATTTAATATTGGGGTACGGTTAATTGGTTGATTATTTCCTCTTTCCAGTCTTTGAGGAAATGTGAAGTTTATGTGATTTTTCTCTCTTTTAAAAAATTCTTAACACACATAATAATAGGGCAAGAAATGTGTAGGCAACAGTTTAAAAAGAGATAAGCAGAAATGCTGTGCAACGGTTAGGCAGCATGAAACATCTAGCATTTCTGACAATCTTAACAGTTGTCTTTGTGACTAGGATGATCATAGAACCCATCTTTGATTTAACAAGAATTTAAAACATTTTCAGATGATGATTTTTATGCTAGCGAAGAAAAAAAATGGTCTCCTCAACTGCCCATGACATCATAAAGCTTGAGCTTTCTCCAAACCTTCAGGAAATGATCTTGTGAGGCGATGCCAGTGTTCTACCAGGAGAGATTAAGTTCCTAATGATACTATTTCAGCTATTTTGAGAACAGGGAAAACTATATACTCTAGTACAAATGTGTATGTTTGTTTGATGTCTGATATCCTTTGCTATTACTAGTTTTCTCTTTCTTCCTAGGCCTACTTCTGTGACTCTAGGTACCAGAGAAATAAACGTGCTTTCTTCAAAGGCAAATCATGCAAGTCCTTTTTAAACTGTGCCCTTTCGTAGGGGTCAGTCTGTGTTTTTCCACATTCAAATAATCTAACAGTTTTCCAATTAGCACTTTCCACTCAAAGCACAGTACAGTCTTCAAACCGGCAAATATTTTTGGCTTCTTTTGTCAGACATAAAACTGCAAATATTTGGAGCTCTTTTTTTCCTTTAATTTGAGCAGTAAGACTCTTTGTCCAGAAAAGACACATCGTTTTACAGGGGCTTAGACACCCACCTATGCACAAAAGTATGGGAAAGTGTCACATACAAAGAAACAATACGATTAAACTCATGCCTGCACTGGTTAGTTCATAACTGCACACATTGTCTCACCTCTTTTACAAAAGTAAATCAGAAATTGGTAACAATTCATTAGATAATCAGAGAAATGTGACTCTCTTGAACATGCTTGTTATCTGTATCATATGGGACAACTAAGTAGTTTATAACCCCAGAAATCAATGCATACTGGATTTAAGTTTGATCCTAAATAAATTTACATGATCTCCAGGAAGAGCACAAAGGTCTTCCGTTTATGAAGCCCCTGCTCCACATCAGGCGCTGCTCTCAATAATTTTGCCCTCATTTCATGGCATTCTAACCACAGCTATAGGACATACATACTGTTATCCTTTTATTCTTAATGAGGAAGAGGAAAATCACATAGGTGCACACATCTGGATTTGACCCTAGTTTGTCTAATTCCAAAGCCTACTCTTGACTATATCACTTGGTTTGGAGGGTGGGGGATATTGCTCTAATTTATCTGATGTGGTCACTCTTCTAACTATACTAACTTAATCAATGGAGGTTACTTTCAGTTTATGTTAAAAAATGACAGCTACTGAGACTTGCTGTTAATGTTTCCATTTAAACATGAGGCATACTTTGATCTAAAATAGTCTAAAATATCTGTATATGAGCAAAATATACTGGGCACTAAGTGTATCATATCTTCCTGGGCAGACATGGCAAGAAACAAACAAATCTAAAATTGTTGACCAGTAACTTAATTCCAACCGTTAATTCAAAGGACGATTTACTCAAAAAAAGAAAAAAGTTTAAGAAGACATAAACTGTAAGTTTTTTTCTTCTTCTGCCTCCTGCCTCTCCCCCTCCTCCGCCTCTCTCTATTCCTTTTCCTCTTCTTCTTTTGCAATGTCAAGGGTGGGGAAAGAGATAAACGATTTAGAACAAGAATTTGATCAGGAAAGTACATCTCCACTGACTTACTGAAGATGTAAAGACTTTAAAATTATAAGGTACTGTTTAAAATATGTATCTGGGGCCAGGTGTGATGGCTCACGCCTGTACTCCCAGCACTTTGGGAGGCCGAGGTGGGTGGATCACCTGAGGCCAGGAGTTTGAGATCAGCCTGGCCATCATGGCAAAACCCCACCTTTAGTAAAAATGCAAAAGTTAGCTGGACATTGTGGTGGCTACCTGTAATCCCAGCTACTTGGGAAGCTGAGGCAGTAGAATCACTTGAACCCAGGAGGTGGAGGTTGCAGTGAGCTGAGATCGCTCCACCACACTGCAGCCTGGGAGACAGAGTGAGACTCTGACTCAAAAAATAAAAGATGATAATAATACATAATAAAATAAAATAAAATATGTATGTGGATAAGGAAGGTAACTAAAGATTACCTGAAACAATAAAAGCAAAAACAATATTACAATGGTAGAGAGAGGTGGGTTTTTTTTTTGTTCTTTAACATTTTCATTTTAAGTGTTGTCAAAAATTTTAAAAAGCATTGTTTAAAAAACAGTTATTGATATCTAGCCTTCCATATGCCAAATACCATCTGCAAAATTTAGTACTATTTGGCATGGTCTTGCCATGTGCATTTATTCCATGTAGTCTTGAATATGTAATATACTTTTAAAAACACAGGAGAATTGGAGAAAATATCTTTTTTATACCATGTTCTATCTTGGAAGATATACTAATCGAAAAAAATTGCAAGAGATTTTTATAGTTATATCACTTGCTCACTTACCAACATGATCCACCTCTCAGACTTAGAGGATGAAACATACATATTGAAATAACTATATTCTCTAATATTTAAAAAACTTTTATATCTAATATCTAAATCAAACTATTTTTTAAAGCTATTTTAAGTGAGACTTTTCCCTTGTTCCTTCAAATAAATAAACTATTAAAATACTTTGCTTATAATCAGATGCACACCATTCCAAGAAGCTCACTAAAATATCCCAAAAGTAAGGGTCCACCTGAATTCATTATAAAAAGTTGTTAATTTTCCCAAGGGAATCTAGAAGCACAGTCTTCCCTAAATTCTTCCTCAGCTTTCTTTTCCATCAGAATTAGATCTAAAAACATAGAATTTTGCAACTGGCCCTCATTATTGCATTCAAATATGGCAAATTTGTATATATTCCTTCTATGTAGCTCATGGAATTGTGTCTTCCATGCAGCCTAATCTTTTCCTCTTACTTTTCTCTACTGTTTTGGTAATCATTGATCCTCTAACACATCTCAGTAACCATAACGATTGAAAAATTATCCCTGAACTCATAGGAAGTTTTCTGAAACCTCAAGAAAACCCATTCTTTCATATTTCACAAAAGTCAGTCCTGGGGACCTAGTCAGAGCCTTAAGCCTCTATAATAGCTTCTAGAAATCATTTTTAGGCTTTTCTCCAACTCTAGGATATCAATCTCTCCATTTAATCTGACATCCGAAGAGAGGTTTTCAACCTTTACTTTTTTCAAGATGCTCTGAAATTAAAGAGCCTATTAGTTGAGATAAACTCTCTTGGGAGATTATGTCTTTCTAAGGCCTATTTAAAATCAACCACTGAACCTTAGACTCAAAGGTTCACTGTCTAACTAAGGGTTCAGGCACAGGCCTTGGGAAGTCTCATGATGGCCCTCTTCTCTAATTTCCTGTGTGTGTGTGTGTGTGTGTGTGTGTGTGTGTATGTGTGTTTTACTTCTATTCACCTTATCTCAGCTTACTTAAGAATTTATCCTTCTATATCACAAAAACTACTTGCATCTTCAATTATTCTGCTTAAAAGTCACCTCCATAAAAAAATCCAAGTAAGTAGAGTTTGATGACAGTGACCCACAAATACCTCTGCCACACCTCCTTTCATCATTTAGACAGTTCAAGAACTCAAGTAAAGAAGCTTCAATCTGTGGTTTCCTATTTAATATCCCCTAATTATGGTATTACTACTGCCTGTAACTGATTGTATCAGTTAATTCCTTCACAATGCATATAAAACCATGATCATATTTTGAAGCCTTATTTGGGCCAGCAAACTTTCCCCAGCTGATCACTTTTAATGGGATTTTGCATATTTTTTAAATTAAAAATATACGGGACAAAAGAGTATGACTAAAACAATGAAAGTTAGGTCGGGCGCATTGGCTCACACCTGTAATCCCAGCACTTTGGGAGGCCGAGGCAGGTGGATCACTTGAGGTCAGGAGTTCGAGAGCAGCCTGGCCAACATGGTGAAACCCCATTTCTACTAAAAATACCAAAATTAGCTGGGCATGGTGGTGGGCACCTGTAGTGCCAGTTACCCAGGAGGCTGAGGCAGGAGAATCACTGGAACCCAGGAGGCCGAGGTTGCAGTGAGCCGAGATCGCGCCACGGCACTCCAACCTGGGCAACAGAGTCAGACTCCATTTCGAAGAAAAAATAAACAAACAAAAAACAATGAGGTTGGGCGTAGTGGCTCATGCCTGTAATCCCAGCATTTTGGGAGTCTGAGGTGGGCTGATCATGAGGTCAGGAGTTCAAGACCAGCCTGACCAACATGGGGAAACCCCGTCTCTACTAAAAATACAAAAATTAGCTGGGCATGGTGGTGCATGCCTGTAATCCCAGCTACTCAGGAGGCTGAGGCAGGAGAATCGCTTGAACCCGGGAGGCAGAGGTTGCAGTGAGCCAAGATCATGAGATTGCACTCCAGCCTGAGTGACAGAGCGAGACTCCATCTCATAACAAACAAACAAACAAACAAACAAACAAGCAAACAGAAAACAATGAAAGTCCATTGACAATTACGTAGTACTTCAGAAAAATAAAACATTTTTAAAAAGTCCAGTGGATATAGATAAATTTAATTAAATTAACTAATCATCACTCTGGATTTTTCTCTTTCATAGCTTACTGTTACTTGAAAATAAACACATATTCTTGTTTAATCTCATGGATCATAGTATAGTATCATTCTTTTTTCAGAAGTAGAAAAACATGCCCGTAAGTATGATTATGACTTTACACAAAGATCATCTAATTAAGCCTTTCTTGATGCTAATTGGCTCGTACCAGGATGGAAGTCACAGGAGCGTGGGAAAGGAATGAATTACCCAGCCAAAAAAAGCAGAGTGACCAGGACAAGTTTTTGAGACAAGTAAGATTAAGATGACAATGAATGCATAGTAGGAGCAGTATATCTCTATAATTTGAATGTTGTGTTGCCTGTCTTCATTTTTCTGTCAGCCAGAGCTGACATTCTAGTATATAAGAAAATCTTGTAGAAAGTTGAGATTGTACGTGACATGTAGGGTAGAATAACAGTGTTTTTCCAGATAATAATGCTCAATGTCTTGTTCCCTCTGATGCCTCTTTAGACCAGTGTACGGGCACCATACTAGGGACCTGTAGGTATTCTATAATGGTGGTCTTGTCCTATGTTTATATTGTTTCATTGTCAACATTGTTAAACTTTATGTTCTACGAAAATATTTTGTGTATTTAACATTGGATTAAATGGATATATCTTAATGCTATTACAGTTTTAGAGACCAAAAGATAGAAAAAATTTACATAATCAATAGCACATGATTTTATAGCAAAACAATAAAAACAGTGTATAGAACTACCTGAAGTTCTGTTTAGCTCACATTATGAATAGTAGGAGTGTATTCAGAAGCCGTAGCAGACTAGGTAGAAGCACAAGATTAACCCCTTTCTATTCTTTCCACTAGCAGTCCAGAAAGAGCCATCTTTCTCTGGGTGAAGGTCAGTATGTGCCTGCTTCTGGACCACATTGACCTTCTTTCACATACTTCTCCCTGACGGTCAGACATCTAACAGAGAATGCAAAGTCTGATCTTCCAAGAAGAACATTTACTTAGCATGGTGCAGAGTAGGAGCAGGTAATCCCCATGTCTTTGATGACTGGGACGTAGATGAAATGTTCCCACTGGATCAGGCTCTAGTTGAAGGATTTCTGGTCCTTCTTTATCCCAGGATTATTGACGTATGGAGTGGCCATGAATTGAAGGTGGCAAAGAATGGAACTGCATTTTATTATAGTTGGAAATATTTTGATTTCCGTCTAATTTTTTTTGGCAGGGGGAACGGAGTTTCGCTCTTATCACCCAGGCTGGAGGCATGATCTTGGCTCACGGCATCCTCTACCTCCTGGGTTCAAGCAAGTCTCCTGCCTCAGCCTCCCAAGTTGCTGGGATTACAGGCATGCACCACCATGCCCAGCTGATTTTTGTATTTTTAGTAGAAATGGGGTTTCACCATGTTGGTCAGGCTGATCTCAAACTCCTGACCTCAGGTGATCCATCTGCCTCGGTCTCCCAAAGTGCTGGGATTACAGACATGAGCCACTGTGCCCAGCCAATTTCTGCTGATGTCTGTCTTATTTTGACAAAGAAAGATGAACTTGATATCTCTCAAACTCTTTATCTTTTCTATTTCTTTGACTAAAAGCTTCCTTCTCAGTTTTACTTGGATAGAGCAACTGATGCTGGTTTCTCCTCACAGATAGGCATTATACTACAAATGAGACTCAGAGCAACTTTATATATTCTTCCTCATCTCTGTAAATCAATCATCAAAGAAAATATTTGCTTTCCCTTCATTTTCTAAAGGATAAAAAAGACCAATAAACAATAACTCTCGGGGAAAAGCACAACTGATGTAAAGCCTAAAAATTTGCAAAGGAGACAAGACTTAAAGAGATCACTTCATTTCCTGAGAGTGTTAGCTATGAATGAAATGATAGCCATTTTGTAAGACATTTATTTGTCAGGACCAATTTATGTATAGTAATCACGTGCTTCTTTTATAGCAGATTTTTCAAATGTGATAGATGGTCAGTTAGCTTTAGAGTGTGGGCTCTTTTTATAGTAAATGATTGATATGTGTCTATCAAGGTTTGATGTTGAAACATTCTAAATATGTGTACATATATATAATACACACATATGCATATATATGTAAATGTAAACACACATTTGAACATAATAAACAATTATTTGTATGTAGGTGTGTTACTAAGTACTTTCTGAAGATCATGCCATGGCTGTGACTATCTCATGTGTGTATTTAATATGAAAGTAAAGTATATCACTAACGAGAGCTTAGTGAAGTGGAAGAAATCTTATTTTTCCCAAAACATGAACAATGTTTTCAAATCTCCTTTTTCCAGAAATAAAATTTAGTCATTCTTAAATAAAATGCTATGAGCTGAGCCAACTTCTTTACGTGAAGCATCTATTTAGGGCGTCAGCCACATATAGTCACAACCTTTACTTAGTCTTCCCTTTGATGTTCTGTACCTCCACATAAAATTGCACACTTGAAACGGATGATGCAAAATGATTCTTCAAAATCAGGATAGTTTCACTTAAGCCAGCCTAATTGAGGTATTTCAATTATTTCAAGACTCACAAACTCAAAGTAAATAAACTCCTTTGTTGGATTCTCCAATTTATTTCATGACAAAAAAAAGAAAAGAAAGAAAATGTTAACCTACAAATTGCTTATGACTAGTGGTTCAAAGTTATAATTTTTTTAAAAGAAACTCCACCGTGGGAGGAACCTAATTTTGACCTTTATGTGCGGTTATTGGGATGATGTTTCATTCTTTTTATGTTTATAGAATTCAAAGAACCTGAAATTTCTTTCCAATTATGAACTTACATTATTATAAATAAAGTACCCCGAGTTAAACATACGTGTTCCTCATTTTAGAACAAAATTTTAACATTAGGAAACTTATTCTTAGTGAGAAATGATACTTAATTATCATTAAAAGACTGAGTTCATTATTATAATTGTGATCATTATGCCGCGATAGCAGTAATACACCTTTATATGGATTAATTAATTTAAGGAAATAACAGGCATCTTTAGACCTCTGAATCACAATATTTCAGAATAAGATTATGTCATCCATTTTGGACACTTTCATTTTACTGATGGTGCAAAGCAATAGAGTGTAATTGCTAGGAGCACAGATTTTTGGGCTCAGACAAAACTAACATTGAATCAGCTCTGAAACCTCTTGGCCAGCATCCCTAGATACATTATTGAAATTATTCATAAAATATAGCTAACATTTATTGTATACTCATCATGTGCCAAGCACCGTGCTAACCACCTTACACAAATACTCTTATTTAATTCTCACGACTTTATGACATAGGTATTATTATCATCTCCAATTTGTAGAAAGGGAAATGAGGCTTAGCAAACTTTAATACTAAGATCATGTTAGTTTGACACGAAAGGCTATTGTATTACGTGCTACCCTATCCTGTACTTTTTTTTTTAAAAAAAGCTTTGAGTCTCAATTTTCCCAACTATTATATTGTATAGCTTTAGAGCTTGTTTGTAATAATGAAATTAGCACCTACGTTAAAGTACCTGGAAATAGTGAACTCAAATTCTCAGCAATTAAAACTCTCGTTTCTCAATATCCAGCCTAAAGATAGTTTTGTTTTGTTATTATTGTTACACATAGAGTATATCGCTTGTGCTTTATGTTTACTTAATGTCAATCACTATATAATGGCAATGAATTTTATTCGTTCAGATTTCTTCTACCTTATCACTTTCCTTAGGACACACAAAAATAATTTCAAACAATTTCATGTTATTTAAGAAAATGAGATAATTTTAACTATTTAGAAAAAAAGAAATGTTTAGTCTGCTCCTATAGATTGGACAAATTGAAGGTCAAGGGAATTAGAGTTTCTTGAACCAAATGGGGACAGAAGCTTTTTGGATATGAATTTTTCATCTTATTTTGTATTTCTGAGAGCTGTAATTGGGAATTTTCAATAGAAATTTAGAAGTGATAAAAGCTGGAAAATTAGAGCATCCTAGAAACTTGTTACAGCAAATGAATAGACTCCACACTCATACTGCTTGGTAGGATCCCATAAATGGGTGCACTCAGCTTGCTCTTTTAGGGGGCTTCCTCTTGATAATTATGCAGGCACTGATGAAGGGGCAAAATTACACGGTGAACTCATCGCACCCGGGTTAGGCACAGAATGGGTGCTGCTTTCAGCCGGCTGTAAAGTGGTGTTGTACAAGGCATTTAACATCTCACAATGAAATAATATGTGGAAAAGGTGTAAAGTGCTGTTCAGCTGAGAATCTTTATGGCTAATGCTAATTCAATTCTAGTTCTTTTGCTCTACAATGAAGAGTAGGACTGGGAAGCACTTTGTAAACATACGTTGACTTATGAATGTATAATTATAAAGTAATGAATTCTGCATTTTTCATTGTCACTTCATAAATGTATTCAGCAAACATTTATTGAGTGCCTAAATGTTTTATGGCCATGAATATATTTCATTTGCATGTCAAATTAAACATTTCAGAGAGGATAGGGATCACTGAGTATTTATTGAGTGTCTTTCTAACTCTGAAATTATTGTCCTAATCTCTACTCTGGCCTCATGCCTCAATTTTCCCTTAGAATTCCCAGAAAGCAAGGAGTTATTGCTGCACAGCTAGCCACATGCTACATCACGCTTTCTGCTGCCAACTGCTTCTGACAAACCTATTTTTGATTTATATTTAGAAATGGGAGGCTAGATAGAGGTGTGGAAAAGTGTTTTTTAAATTATGTTCTGTGAGATTAAAATATATCAACCATTTACATAAAACAGATTTTTAAAGAAATTTTCTGAACTTGTTATGACCATTCATTGATAAGGATCTAAGAATGGGAAGAAATAAAAGGCGAGTCTTTCTAGTCTACTTAGCATTTCATTTTTCACCAAATATTGGCTGGTACTGGAATTTAATATATGTAATATTTTTTCCTTATATTAAAACACAAATTTCACTAGAACTTTTTTGACCTATCTTTTAGCAGGTTTATAAAAGTTCTTAAAACTTTTTTCAAGTTTAGCATTAATCTCATATGCTTACAGTCCTTCCTTTTAGAACCTTATTTCATTGCCAGTCTTGAAAAGAATTGGAGTTTTGTTTAACTGCTTTGAGTAGCTATTATTAGCACAGCCCATTAAAGTTTGGTGTTTACCTTCTCAGAGAGAGTGAAGCAACAAGACTGAAGTGTTCACTGGACTTGAATCGAAAGATTGCAAAGCAATTAGGACATAGTGCATTTAGTTGGAGTCTGAAGCATCTGTGTGAGCATTCATTCTATACAATGTCGTTCATAATTGAAATTAGAACTATTTAGCTGTAATGCTTTCTTAGGGTCCATTACTGAAATTGTAACACTAATGTCAGTGTGTGAATAAGGCTTTGAAATACAGAATAGGAGAATCTGCTTCCTAATTGGCAAAGTTTCAGGAGAGGAAGAACACTGACACATTCACATCCATAAACTGAAAGTGCAACAGATTTGTCATGTTGTGTTCTGCAATCCAAGAAAGTCATGTTTGCTGACAATGGATTCATTAGAACCTCTCCCCTACTTCCAACAGGCACAGGAAAAAATGAAATTTTTCTGGCAGTTCCCAATGTTGATGGAAGAATCAAAGTGGCCTTCAATGGGCCCTTAGTAAAAGGAGAGCTTTGTTTTGTGTTCCAATCAGCCTGAAAACGGTCATTTTGAAACTCAATAAAGGTGTGTGTTCTAGGAAGTCAGAGTTGTTTGTTAATACACTACGCTCCCACAGAGGAAGCTGGGTTAAATATGTCACTAGAAAATTTATGATGCATGCAGAAGTCTTCCTGACTTTAGGTCCCTGAGGGATTCTGAATTAATAGAGAAAAATCAGAGGGAAAAGCCTTTATTGTGAGCCACAAAATAGGATGACTCTGTGAACTTCAGAATTAATTTTGGGCACATTTTCTCAAAATCAAATTTACTATTTTTTTTGAGAATGCTTCAATGATTCAGTTACTAATTTACTACAAGTAAATTATTAAAAGTGTGTGTGTTGCTGGGAGGAAGGGGGTTTGTAACCAATATTCTCATTAATACCTTATGTTTATTGAGTTTGACCAGTAGCCTCAGCATTGGAGGAAGCTACATATCTTTCCTACTGCAGTACATTTTTCTTCCATGTTTCCACAAAATATTACCCTACAGTGATTTCCAATACCCTTCACTGCGTCTGTTCATTCTGCTTCTTTTACTTAAAAGAGTTGTTGGTGGTACAAGAAAAATAGAGAAAGATCTCTAATACCGTAACATAGATGCCTAAGGTTGTTGCGGCATAGGACTTTCTGTCTGGGTAATTATCCCCACATCTTCATCATTATAAGAAAGCATTGAAGGTTGTTTTGAATATTTTACAGAATAGTTATAAATTATTTATTAAGGATTACATTTATCCATGAAATGCAAAGTGAAATTATTGCACAGTCTAAAGATACTCATACGTTCAATTTCTATTGACTGCACTAATTTAGAATAAGAACTGAAGTTATTCATATATGAGTTTCAGCACTGAGAAACTGTATAACTGGTATCTCCAAGCACTTAGCAGTCGGTAGATCAAAAACAAAGTTAGATTAGCAGTAATAACTCAAGACATTATTTTACACGAGCTCACAAAGAGCCCTCTTGTTAGATGCTGACAGTGAACAACTGAGCATCCTTTAAGGTACTGACCTGTGTAGCAAGCACACCTGCTGCTATGATCAGAATGTTTGTGTCCCTCATGAATGCAATTAGTGCCCTCATAAGAGAGACCCCCAGAGAGATCCCTTGTTCCACCACATGGGGACACAGTGAGAAGGCACTATTTGTGAGCCAGAAGTAGGTCTTCCTCATCAGACAATGAATCTGCCTTGATTTAAGGCTTTTCAGCCTCCAGAACTGTGAAAAATACATTTCTGTTGTTTACAAGCCATTTGGTTTTTGGTATTTTTGTTATAGTGGCACGGACAGACTAAGGCACCTGCTAAACTTTTAACCCTAGGGCCTTTAAGCTGCCTAAATCTGCTCCATTTTCTATTACAAAGTAAAGACCGTCCCTCTATCCCTTATACGATACTAACGTTGAGCCCTCTAAAGGCAGTGTTCCTTCCTGCTCTTAATTTTGGTGAAATAGGTTTTTATATATGTTATGCATGATATTGCATAATTCAAAATAAATTCATTTTGTTTTTTACACGTTATCCACTTAAGTGGAGAACTTTAGGCGACTTGTCTAAAACATTTTCAACAACACTAAATACTATTTCTTAACAAAGTTATTAAAACTAAGTTAAGCATATCCAAAAAAAAAAAGTATCCTAAATCTCTGTTTATTTTTTTCTTATTATAATTTTTTCCAATGAAAGACAACTACATCTTTCCAGTTGTTCAGGCCAGAATCCACTTGACTTCAGTCTTTCTTAGACCAGATTCTACAAAGCAGCAAATTTTGTTAGCTCCTTAAAATATATCCAGAATTTGACCACTTTTCATTATCTCCACTGCTAACACTCTGTTACAAGCCGTCATCACCTCTGCATGGATTATTGCAACAGTCTCCTTTAAGTAATTCCTTTGCTTTGGTCCTCTGCCTCTAGAATCTGAGAGATTAAGAGTGATCCTCTCAATACACAAGTTAGATCCTTCGACTCTTCAGTGGAATTTCATCTCACTCAGACCGAATGCCAGAGACCTTACATAGTCCCCTCTCCTACCCCTTCCCCCGCCACCAACAATGCACCCTCTACCCTCTTTCTCATTGGCTCCACAGCACCCATATGACCCTTTATCAGTTCTCTTAGAGGTCAAGGTGTCTGCTCACTTAGGTTAGTTGGCAAATAACCTCTCTAACCACCCTACAGTAAGTGGCATTCTTGCCCATAGCAAATATTCTCCATCTCCTTAACCCACTTTTAATTTACTTCTTATGTCATTCACCTAACACTCACTACAGACCTACCATGTTTCAGGGTTTTAGGCATCATTGTATATATTAGGGCCAATGCAGTCAACAAAAATACTCAAAAACTCTGTTCTCATGGAATCTATATGCTGGTGGATCTTAAATTTTTTATGACAGTATTTCACATCACAAACTATATCTACATGTTGGTGTTTTTGCTATTTTAAAAATTATTATTGATTTTTCTCCCTGCAGGAAGAAAGCTACATGAGAGCAGTGAATTGCTTTGTCCAATGCTAATCATTAAAGCTTAGAATACTGCTTGTCACATGGTAAGCACTAAATAAATATTTTATGACAAATAAATAAATAAATGGACAGAAATAAACCCAAAATGAAGTTCCACCTTCAATTTTCCTACAGATCAGGATTTGAAAACAGCCTGTCTAAACAACCTGCTTTTTAGACAACAAAGAAGCTAGAATTCTCAACAGTCATCTGGATCGAGTAATTTCTGGATTTAGAGATGTTTTTCAATGAAAGATCAATCTCACAATTATAAATTATAAAAATAATGATATTTTCATTCATGAAATTAGCTGATAGATGTATATAAAATAACAATGTTAATTTAAAAGAGTGTCATGCACTGGCACTCACAAGGTTAGTGGAGGAATTGGATGAGCTTTCTGGAAAGCAAATTTGGTTTTACGCATACGTTTTCCAGAAATTTAGCACCTATAAATTTATTATTGAGAGTGATCCTCTCAATACATAAGTTAGATCCTTCAACTCTTCAGTGGAATTTCATCTTATATAAATAATCAGAAAGCCTACAAGTTATGTGCAAGGCGGTCATGAAGTTAATATTTGTAGTAGTAAAATCTTCAAAGTAATATACATATTCAACAGAAAGAATAAATACAATTGAAGGGAGGCTGAGTCGGGCAGATCACCTGAGGTCGGGAGTTCAAGACCAGACTGACCAACATGGAAAATCCAAGTCTCTACTAAAAATACAAAATTAGCCCAGCATGGTGGTGCATGCCCATAATTCCAGCTACTCAGGAGGCTGAGGCAGGAGAATCGCTTGAACCCGGGAAGCAGAGGTTGCTGTGAGTCAAGATCGTGTCATTGCACTCCAGCCTGGGCAACAGGAGTGAAACTCTATCTCAAAAAAAAATTTTTTTCAAAATCAGATGCTTCAGCTATTTTGCTGTTTCCCACAGCCTTTTACAGAGCTTTGAACATAGTAGATACTATGAGACTATTTACCATCATAAGTTAAAATGATCATAAATTATCATTTGTTTATTATGTAAGTATTTAATTTTCTAGTATGATTTTGACTCTTTCTGGATAATTTCTTCCATTATCTAATGTACTTCAGTGTTGAAGGCCCCAAGTATCAGACTAAAAGAGATGGCCTTTATCACACACACATACATACACACAAACATACACGTACACTTTGTACACATCACTCTTTATACTAAATGGGCAATTACTACTGTAGAGGAATCGTGAAAGGCTGCTTTCTTAGGTTAACTGAGAGCTTCCAAACTTGATGCAGTGTCTACTTACCTCCCTATTCTGGGATGTTTATATTAGGGACAGTAACTTTGGCAAATTTCAGCATGCTGTATGAAGTGGTGAGAAAATAGATGAGGTTTGAAATTAACCATGCCAGGAAAAAATAATGAAAATATTAGAGCTTAAAAGTATTGCCTGATAAAGGTATTATAAGCCTATGAACCAACTGAAGGTGTGCCTGGCTTTGAGTGATGCCTGCCTGTATCCTGCCTTCTTGATAGCCAATGGCCTTGTCCAGCTGAGCTAACAAATTCCCAATTCCACACTTCGCAATCTCAGTGCACTTGCTGAACACCATTTCCCTTGTTTAATGATAATATACGTCATTGTATGACTTTTGTGGGAGATAGCTCGACCTGCTGTAAATAAGCAACTTTAATACATCTTCTTGCATAAAGCATTGAAATCATGGTCTAGTTCACAAATGAGGAGTCCTAGAATTAGACGTACGTTTTATCACAAGAAATATGTTGATGACTCCATGGACAGCTCGCTACGATTCAATGAACCTGAGACAAAACCTCTCAGGTTATGTCACTGGAAGTCAAGAATGTTGATTAGCTCCTAAGGCTGTGTTTCTTTCCTTTTCATTTTGAGAGATAGCCATAGTGAAGGAAACTCAGGAAAAGCACAAATATTACATTTTCATTTTGTTATGATTTTCCTTTCATTTCTGTTTTATTTTATATAGTATAAAAATAAATAGTTCTGCTGACAGAATCAATTTTTATTATTTTCATTCATACGTTTGGTAAAACTCATGAAAACACCAGACTATATTCTTTAGATTTCATTCAAATAAGTTTTCTTAGTTGTTCTTCATTTCCTCTTTTGCTTTCCAACTTTGTTGACAAAGTCTATTCCATCAGAACTGAAAATATGCCATTCAACACCTGGGTCCCTTCTTATCTGTGCCTAGCCTTATGAGAGAAATTTTAAACTAAATAACATGAAATAGCATTTAAATATGTGAGGTCAGCTGTCATACTAAATGTTACACATTCTACAGATGAAAAGTGAATTTTTGTAGCTTAACCTCCAAAGCAAGAGCAGCTGGAACTGGCGGTATTTTCTTTCTAATAAAGATAAAATGCAATTATAAACAACTCTAGAGAACATCTGAGTTGTTCCATTTCAGTGGAATTTTACTAAAGTAATACAAGTCTATAAATCACATTCTAGTCTACACTCATAGAATATGGAAGTGAGTAGGGTCCAGTCTCTCTATAGTGAATTAATACTTGGAACAAGAAAGCAAGCATCCAACACACACACTACTTTTTTTTTCCTCTGACCTTTACTTTCTTGACTGATATTTTGTGAGTGATGTAGACTGCTTACAGTTTAGGCTGTTGGGATATTTAGAGTTTAGGTTGGTGAAATACGGTGGAAAGGAACTGGGTGGAGGTTGCAGAGGAAATTAAGAACAAAGGGCTTAACTGCAAGAGACCAATATCCTTATTCTTTCCACTAAGTAGTAAACTACTGAATGAAGCAATTTGGTAAGAACAGGGACTATCATTTAGAAAGGAAATCAGATAACACCCAGACTATTCTTTGCAAGAAGACAATGTAATTAGTTTAACAAAATGCTGCTGTTTTCACGGGCAGTCAGCCAGGATGTAGGTCTCATTTGGCTGCATAAAAAGGGTTTTGTGCTGACATTGTGGACTGAGATTTTACCTGTAGTTTCTCTAGTCTTGCCTGAAAGACAACACCTTCTTATCTGCCCAGGGCCTTAAAAACAAAGGATGCAAGTTCTTTATCAAATATATTTACTTGCCTATTAGTATCATTTGTGCGGAAGCACAATTCATTTTCACCACTTTATTGCACAGTCAGAGAAAAAGAAGGTTGAGATGGAGGAGGTGTCTGCTCTATGCTTCTATTACCAATTTTTCATACCTCTATCACAACACTTTCCATGTTATGTTATAATGACTTCACTTCTCCAAAATGTTGTGCACCTTGAGAATTGTGCCTAGCATAAGATCTCAGTATATGGTTATTCATTAAGGGAGAAGATCTTTATGTCTTTACACATGTCAGTTCTGTTGTCATATGCTGCTCGTGTTGTCAAGCAGAACAGCCTGAATGCATTTGCTTAAAACAGAATTTGTGAAGTTTCTTGAGAGGAATGGACACCAGGGGTTTGGATGCAGTTTTGCTTTTTAATTAAAAAAAACTCCACATACTAAATAAGCCACTATTAAATACGTGCCAGGTTATCTTCCTGCATAACTCTCTTAGAGCCCATAAAACTCTATGAGGTAAAGATTATTGTGTCCATCTTAGGAATAGGAAAATTGAGGTTCAGGGAATTGTGTAGCTTGTCTAATGTTTGTCTATTGGTAAGCAGCCAAGTCAGGACTAATACTAGAAGCCTTAGTTGGGAGGGGAGGGTAAAGAGAGAAAAGAAGTATGGCTTTTTCCTCTGGGTACATTCTCCAGTATGGTGACTCTTCATTATGTTTCATGTAGAATATCAACAGGAAGCTTCTTAGGCCTGTGGAAAAGGAGTTTCAGCAAGCGATATGAAATAAAATAAAATAAATAGAAGGTCTGAAGAATTGATGTGAGTATGGTGCCTTTTTGTTGTTGTTTTAACTTGCTTGATCATTCATCAACTAGAGACTTGACCTCTCTCTCAGGCTTGCTCACTAGTATAGTATCAGATTAGAACCCACATCATTCCATGACAAAATCCCTGCTCTGACGGACTGAATCATATTGCCTTCGTACTTCCCCATTCTGACTGAGGTGTGTCCTTAGGATCTACCTTTTGTCTCAGTCATCACATCATCTGAAGACTGAAAATGGGCAGAAAGAGTGGATATCAGTTTCCTTCCTCCCTACATAAGTTTTGAGAAGTGTGGTGGACTGAATAATGTCTTCCCAAAGACATCTACACTCTAACCCATGGACTTGTGATTAGTTTACCTTTTACAGCAAAAGATAATTTTCAGAGGTGATCAAGGTAATGATCTTGAGATAGAAGAATTATTCTGAATTATCCCAGTGTACCAGATAATAATCAGTAGGGTTCTTATAAGAGGCAGGCAGTAAGGCTAGCGTCACTAAAAGAGATGTGATCATGTTAGGTTGCTGGCTTTAAAGACAGAGGAAGGGGCCCTGAGTTAAAGAATGAAGGTCGCCTTTAGAGCCTGGAAAAAGCGAGGAAACAGTATCTCAGTGCATTTGTGCTGCTATAACAGGATACTTGAGACTGGGTAATATAGGAAGAATAGAAATGTATGTGTTCACAGTTCTAGAGACTGAGAAGTCCAAGATCAAGGTATTGGGTGAGGATCTCCTTGTTGTATCTTCATATGGCAGAAAGGAAAAGGACAAATGAGGCCTGACCTTGTGTCCTCACAAGGTAGAAGAGCGGAAGACAGCAAAACTAGCTGAACTCTGTGTAACCCACTTTTAAAAAGACCTTAATCCAATTAACAAGGGAGGAGCCATGATGGCCTAATTGCCTCCTAAAAGCATGCATCTTAATACAATTGATCTTTGAACAATGCAAAGCTTAGAGGCACTAACCCCCTGCACAGTAAAAAATCTAGGTATAACTTTTGACTCCCCTAAAACTTTACTACAAATAGTCTACTGTCTGGATATCATAAACAGATTAACATATATTTTGTGTGTTATATGAATTGTATACTATATTCTTATAATAAAGAAGGCTAGAGAAAAGAACATGTTATTAAGAAAATCAATCATTAGGAAGGGAAAATGTATTTACTATTCATTCAGTGGAAATAGATTATCATAAAGGTCTTCATCCTCCTTGTCTTCATGTTGAGTAATCTGATGAAGAGGTGGAAGTAGAGGAGGTGTCGGTCTGGCTGTTTCAGAGGTGGCAGTAGCAGAAGAAAGTCTGTGTATAAGTACATCTGCACAGTTCGAATGCATGTTGTTCAAGGGTCAGCTGTACTGTCACATAAGCAACACCTGAATTTTGGAGGGGAAAGATTCAAACCACAGCAAACAGGTTCTGCCTTAGAGCCTTCAGAAGAAGACATTCCTGATACCTCGGTTTTAGGATTCTGACTTCCAGAACTGTAAGAAAATAAATTTGTGTTTTTTAAGCCACTCTTTGTGGTAACTTGTTGTGGTAGCAACAGGAAACTAAGTGGTTACTACTAAAGAATCTCTTCCTTCTATGTGCTTAGAAAAGAGAGAAATCTAGCAAGGTTTAATTTCATCAAAAGTATCATATAAGCCCAACAACTGTGAAATGATCTGAAGTTTTTTGAACAATAGATTGAACATATTAGACATGATAAAAAACCTAGGTAAGGTTAAGATGTGTGACTTTCTATTTTTCCTTTTTACTGTAATGCGTGAGACCTTGAGTCTTCTCTGATTTATATATCTATAAATGAGAGTAAAGCAATGGGCTTGCCCACTTCATAGAAGGGCTGTTTAGCTTCATTTGGTAAAGCTTATAAAATGCTGTGAAGATAATAAATGCTAATCTTTATTTAATCAAATAGGCAAGAAGACAATTAAATGAAAGACCAGGAGTGTGCCTTGCAGCATACTATCTGATGGAGTTCTTGTAGCTCAAACCAACAGAGACCTATATTTAAAATACAATTTCCATAATCTGCCCCATCAAAGTGATAAATTAAGGTTTAAGCCTTCCCATTTCTTGTTTATCTCAACTGCTTAAATTCAATTGCTTTAATTAAAATTGCATTGAGAATGCATTTTCCAATTTAGACTTTCAAAGGCCATTGGGGGTTTTGTTTCATTACATCCTTTTCATCTTACAATGTTTGAAGGATCACCACTTAATTTTCTCAACAGTGAAAGGAAATTTTCCTTCTTAAATTAATAGTTATTGTTTCAACTAACACGTCATACAGCAAGTCTGAAAATTGGCAGTTGCTAAATTAGAAGTGGGTAGAGATATTTTGTAGCCATTTTAGCTCTGGAGTCTGTCTTTATGCTGTTCTTGAAACACACAGAGACATTATTTCACAGCAAAAAAATACACTCCAATCAATAAAGAGAGTAGAAAATAGTAAGAATATGCCACTCACCTCAGGACAGTTTAGCATTTGCTTGGTGACCCAAGAAGTAATCTGTATTTCATTATATTTTCAGGGCCAGAAGTCAAGAATAGGAGAGCAGCAGAAAACCACCAAATATGACAGCTAGCTTCACATGGGTAAATTTAGATGGTTGTGATGTGAAATTCCCACCAATTCATCCCTTATCCCTTTGCTCTAGAATTACAAACCACCAAGACAAAAGAAATTCATTCATTTTCAAGGCTGTGGCCAACTTTCCTCCATCCTTCCTTCTTTTCTTCTCTTTACATTTTAATATAATTCCAGATTTACAGAAACGTTTCAAGAATAATATAAGGAACTCTTTATAGCCTTAATCAATATTCAAAAGTTGCTTATATTTTGTCCAATTTGCTTCATTAATTCTGTTTGGCTTTTTCATTTTTTCTTTTTTCTCTCTCTCTGAACCATTTGACAGTTAGGTGGAAACATCATTGATGCAGGATTTTTCTTGGTCTCCTTACCAGTTGGAGACCTCTGACTGGTGATGCTGAAGGCCTCACTCAGGGCATGCTGCCTCTTACAGGATGCACCCTGCCCAATCAGCCTGCCAGGTCTAGCTTGTGCACTGGTTCCTGAGTTCTTGTCCCATGCCCAAGAAGAATGAGGATGTGCTGACCCTGAAGGGTTAGGAGAGTGGAGAATAATTTTTTTGAGTAATGAAACAGGTTATAGTGGAGAGGGGATGTGGGGGTGGTCACCCTACCTGAAGTCCCACATATGGCTGGGTCCGGGTCCTTTTTGGACTCAGAATGGGGAGTGCATGTTGATTGGTTTGTCAGTATGCAAAAATGGTTAAAGTAAAGGCACCACTCAAAGGTGGGCACAACAGTAGAAAACCAATTAGGAAAGTGTAGGTATGTGTAAAATAGGTGAAAGCTGGGGATCAATCAGAGGAAAGTAGGCTAAACAGGAAGACAAGTTCTCAATCTGGTCTGAGGATTTAACTTGTAGCTTGGTTTTCAGGTTTTAAACTGTCTTTGGCTTGGAGGTGGAGTTTCACTGAGGACCAGCTCCTATCTGCCTAGGCAGTTGGCTGCCTCCTGCTGCTCTCATCATGACCCTTTACGTTTTTTTTTTTTTTGAGATGGAGTCTCACACTGTCACCTAGGCAGCGGTGCAATGGCACAATCTCAGCTCATTGCAACCTCTGCCTCTCAGGTTCAAGTGATTCTCCTGCCTCAGTCTCCCAAGTAGCAGGGATTACATGCGCCTGACAACACGCCTGGCTAATTTTTTATCTTTTTAGTAGAGACGAGGTTTCACCATGTTGGCCAGGCTGGTCTCGAACTCCTGACCTCAGGTGATCTGCCAGCCTTGGCCTCCCAAAGTGTTGGGATTACAGGCGAGAGCTACCATGCCTGGCCGACCCTTTACTTTTAAATACTTCATTGTGTATTTCTTAAGTAAAAGTATATTCTCTTACATATTTTCTTTGACAAATTGTCCAAATTAGGAAATTTAACTTTGAAGTAAAATGTTTTTGAAATTTATAGCTCATATTCAAATTTTGTCAAAGGTCTTAATAAAACACTTTCTAGCTATTACTTTCTTAGTTCACAATCAGGTATTTCGATTAGTTTTCATGTCTATGTAGTCTCCTTTAATTGGAAAGAATCCCTTAGCCTTTGTTTTTGTTGACCCTGAAATTATTAAAGGGTACAGACCAATTATTTTGTAGAAGAGTTCCTGTCGGGTGCTTCCCCATTATTAGGTTCAGGTTATGTTTGACAGGAAAACTATGATACATTTTATCCTTAGTGCCTATCAGAAGGCATGCGCTATTTTTCCAATATTGGTAGATTTAATGTTATCACTTTGTTATTGTGGTATCCATCAGGTTTCTCCACTCAGTAACTACCATTTCCCATTTGCAATCAATATGCTATTTGTAAAGAAGATAACATGAGACCATATAAATATCCTGTATCTCATCAAACTTTAATCCCTTGGTTTTTTTTTAATACTTTGATGATTTTTTTCTTTCTTTCATTTATTTATTTTTTTTAACAGAGTCTTGCTCTGTTACCCAAGCTGGAATGCTGTGGCACAATCTCGCCTCATTTCAACCTCCACCTCCCAGGTTCAAGCCTCAGCCTCCCAAATAGCTGAGACTACAGGTGCCTGCCACCATGCCTGGCTAATTTTTGTATTTTCAGTAGAGATAGGGTTTCACTATATTGGCCAGGCTGGTCTCCAACTCCTGACCTTGTGATCTGCCCACCTCAGCCTCCCAAAGTGCTGGGATTATTTAAAGGCATGAGCAACTGTTCCTGGCCCCACTGATGGATTTTCTAACTCATATATGCTTCTATATTTACTGGCTAGCAGCACTCCGCTATAAGAGTGTTCTCTTCTTTTCCATTTAAATATTTATGTATATATTTACATCAGTAGGGAACTATGAATTTTTCCTTTACATGAAGTATTATAATCCATTATTACCTCTCTTTTTTTCTACTTAAATTGTTTCAGACTTGACCACTTGGAGCTCCTTCAAGATAATTGCCTTTTTGACATTACCCCATCCCTCTTCGAGCATTTCTTTACTTTCTGGTTCAACATGATATTCTAGGTTCTTCTTGTACTTTCACTGCTTCAGTACTAGAATCAAACTTCTCCCCAAGGAACTGTGGTTCATTTTAGTAAATAATGGTATTTAGTTACCAAAATTTGAGTACTGTAATTTTGTTCATTGCTACTAGTAGGTCATTGATCAAAGGCCCTGTCAGCCAACAGAGCTAGAAAATATGTATGTGTATATATATGTATATATACCCATATCTAAATGTATTTGCATATCCATCTATCTGTAAATAAGTATTAAAAACCATTAACTCACCCTGATAACTTTAATGTAACCCCATCACGGCACAGCCTATTCTGTCCAAAATTGCCAGCATACTCAGTGAAAGAGCTTGAACTTGATCTTAGATTTCCGTGACTCTAATAGTCCAGATTCAAAACCACTTAGAATAAAACTTACTTCCCAAGCCCCATCCATTGTACTGATACACCCTTCACTCTACTCTCCTGAATATCAGTAACCCTACTCTAATGCCCCACATCACTATTCATTCTTTCTGAAGATAGAGAGAGAATCAAGACAAAGTTTACTTTACATGTTCATATCTGACAAAGAATTACAGTTCATATTATTTTTGAGGTCTAAAAACAGGCTTTTAATATTATTTTTTATTCATTTCTTGACTTTGATGAGTGTCACAGCTAGTAGGTTCAGAATTGAATTTGCTCTTGAGTCTACTTCCAGCAACTCTGAAGTGATATTACAGAGCATCCTTTACGCATATATTAATTAGATGACTTCTTCCCACTTTCTGTAGACCAAATGTGCTCTCCTCTAAAATGTGAACTATGTAATTAAAATAAATACACATCACATTATTTCTCCTATATTCATTCCATCTATAACACACTGGAATTTCTTTTTCACACCTGCTTCAACCAACTTTCATGGACTAACTGAATGAAGCAGTATTTGCACATTTGTTTGTTTGTTTAATCCTGAGCACATCATGAGACTCAAAAGTGAGCACAGAATATTCATCATAATTTCATTCCAAAACATGCAAATTATTTTTAGGACTTCAGAAACACTTTAAGATGTCTGGAATCCTCCCCAATGTTCCCCTAATCATGCAAATTATCAACCCAACTCAGTATTTACATCCAGATTTTAGCAGCCTTTTATAACTGTTAGCCTTATTTGCTTAGGAGTCTGTTACAGTGTATATTTGAGTCAAACACTATCAAGCCTTCCAGAAAACTGGGGCAATAAAGACTATGAGTACAAGAAGTTCAAGCCGAAATTGAGTAAAAAAGGTTGCCAAAGGAAGAAATCGACAGTTTAGAAAAGTATAGACAATCTTTAGTTTTAGCAAAGTTCATAGGATTGAACTGTCAACACATAATTATAATACCACTTATAATGGCACTGTGCCAATATAAGCCAAAATACCTCCTGTTTTATTTGTAATTTAAAGCCTGAAAAATAAACAACCCGTTTTTAATACTAACTTGTGTTTTTTTCACTCTGAGTAATATTTTAAAACTATCTTTGAGAAATTTAATTTTTAAAATAAGCTATTTCTGACTGGGGATAAGAGTTAGAGATTAGTTTCATTTTTCTTCAAGTAGATATGGAAAGTATTTTACTCCTCTATGTAATTCATTCATTATTTTCCATTAAAAAAGATGTATTTCTGGCCTAAGCAGATATAATCAGAGCAGATAGAGTCCTGAAAAATTACTTCATTAATTGGGATTCAGAGTAGTGTTTAACTTGTAAATGTACAGTTAACATTTTAACACACAAGTAAGAACTCTGCAGGTCCACTTCTGCATAGATTTTCTTCTGCCTCTGCCACCCTAATACAGCAAGGCCAACCTCAAACTTCCTTTTCAAACTACTTCAAGTGAGGGTGA
>NC_045440.1:88797178-88966068 GCF_002776525.5 Piliocolobus tephrosceles
TTTGAGACAGAGTTTCACTCTTGTTGCCCAGGCTGGAGTGCAATGGTGTGATCTCAGCTCAGGGCAACCTCTGCCTTCTGGGTTCAAGCGATTCTCCTGCCTCAGCCTCCCAAGTAGCTGGGATTACAGGCACCTGCCACCAATCCTTGGCTAATTTTTTGTATTTTTAGTAGAGATGGGGTTTCACCATGTTGACCAGGCTGGTTGTGAACTCCTGACCTCAGGTGATGCACCTGCCTTGGCCTCCCAAAGTGCTGGGATTACAGGTTTGAGCCACTGCGCCTGGCCCAACATTTTCTTTTCTCTGACTGTGTTAAACGGTTTATGTAATTGGTAAGGCTTCCAGTCAATCGTAAGCTGATAGTGGTTAAGTTTTGGGGAGTGAAAAGTTAGATGTAGATCTTCAACTGCACAGGAGGTCAATGCCCCTAGCCCCCATGCTGTTCAGTGGTCAACTATAATTCACATAACTGTCCTTGAAATTGTTAAACTGAAAAACCCCAGAGAGAAATAAGGGAGGAGGAACATCTGATTGTGAGACACAAAATGTAAAGGCCAATGATTTCTGCATAGAGAAATTTAGTTAACAGCAACACAGACATTGTTCTTTTCCCATTCTAAAGCTAGAGTATTCTATATAAACTCTCTTCACTACTACAATGAGCAAAAGAGATAACAAGTATTCTGATATCTTATTTGTTGTAGGCATTTTGCAGAGATTAGGATTCTGTGCATCAAGCATTCCATGGAACTATAACATAGAAGATAGAAAAGAAATAGTTACAAATATGCAGAGTATTTATGATGGCACTATAAACTTTTACAGAAGGAGAAGAGCCAAAAAATGGGTTAGTCGACGACATGGAAACATAATAATTAAAGTGTACAAGTATTCAAATAGTTATAGAACAGAACACTTCTTTAGCCATATCCAGTTCTACTTCTAGACCTGGACAATAGGGCCTCTGCCCTGAGTCCCTGCCTTTTGAGTTCTTCTAGCCATACTTCTCTTCATAAGATGTGAGGTTCTCAGGACTAAGCCTATGTGCCCACTCTAAGATGACACACACGCATGCCCAGAGTAGCTGAAGCTCTGGAATTCTCTGCTCAAATAACTCTGCACCTGCATCCAGAGCTTGCATAGGTCTATAGTTTTGTGAGTGAACTGCTGGGCCATCGGGGTGCCTAAAGGGGTAACCAAAAGATGTCTGTGGGTATCTGGCAGAGGGAGTTTGGAAATTTGACTCGTTGAGGTACAGGATTGATCTGGGGTAGAAAGAGACATGGGCAGTCACAGGCCTGGTTTCATATGTTGGTTCTCCTCGTGCTACCCCAGTCTGGGGTGGAACTCTGAGAAGTCAGGGGCAGAAGTCTGAGAATTATAAATTCAATCCTAATTTCCAAGTTGTTAGGAAGGTAAATTTTTCAAGGCAGAAGAAAACAAGACATGTTATCTTGGCTTGATTGATAATGTTTAATATTAAGTTGGTGCAAAAATAAATGCAGCTTTTGCTATTATTTTTCATATTTAGAGATTTGGTATATTGGTTTCTTTTTGTACTTTTGGCCTAGGCCCTACAAATGTTGGGGGTGGGGCACAACTAATAAAATCTTATTTTGAGTTTCACCAACTCCTTAGAGAGATTTTTAAGTTAATATGAAGATAAACTAAAAATTATTTCTAATCTGGTGTCTTTTTGTTTTGGTTTTAAGTGTGTGTTTGGTTTGTATATTTGAATAATTGTTTATGTTAACTTTTCATTAACACTATGTGCTTTCTTGCAGAAACGGCTTTGTTCACTCTCAACTAATTTTTTTTTTTTTTGTCATCATAAAGTCCTTTATAGAGATTCAAATGTCAAATGCCATCAAGATTCTGCTGCCCAGGTTACAGACAAGCTGGTCAGCGCTCTCTTACAGACTGCGTGACCGTGTTCCATGTGACCTATGAGGAAGCAATCTGCCTGCTTAAGACCTTGTAATTCTTTAACTGAAAATGACTGAATAATCTAGTTCAATAATTTTCATTTTACAGGACAAAAAACTTATGCCAGATATCATTTAACACTGATAATCTCTCCTACACAAAAATAAAAATATTTTTTGGCCTAAAGAATAGAAAGCTCTTAATAAGTACTAGAGTTTTTAAAAAGTGATTTAAATAAATTTTTATTCCATTAATGAATTTTAGTTTTGAGATGGAATGAGTATTGATTTTCAAAGTTCTTATCAAAATGCAGATACTTCTAAGAGATAAAAGTCTTATGCATTGTAAGCTAAGTTAGTTGATAGCTGAGGCCTTGGAAACTGAACACAGTTCAGGAGCTTACAGGACGAAAGGCAGGAAGTAGGGGCAGCGTGAGGAGTGAGTTGGTCACTGAGATGGGAGACAGCCTGAAAGCATAGCTTACTAGACAATTTTGCCTAAGGCCAGTTCCGTATGCAGGGAGATGCTGACTGGAGAAAAAGTGGCCCAGTTGTTGGATCTGCAGTGCAGAACAAGCCTTGTAGCAAACAGGAAGTGACAAAAATAACTACCTTTTCAACACAAGCAGCAGCTTTAAATGGTGCACAATGAATTTTTCATCTATCAATTACACTGCAAACTAGAAAGTCACGGATAACAAGGATGCCTCCTTATGTCACTTCAGGGGACTGTTTAAAAATAGAAGACTGCCGGAAAACAGGGGAAGCATAATCAATACTGTGATTAATGGCAGTAATTTCACACAAACATCTGGGCAATTAAATATGCTCTTTAGGAGGTGTTTCGCCTCGTGACTAGTGAAGGAATGAATGAGTTTCAAATCAAATATCACTGTCAGTATACTGAATAATTCACAGCCACGAATGACTTCAAACTGGAACATTTCCAGCTGTCAAATATATAAAAAGTCTTATTTTAAAGAAAATATACTCTGGGTCAGCTTTTCATTCTGCAATCCTTGTTCATTTTAATTTAAAGGCACTCTAACAATTATGTATACACACACTATCTGTTCGTACCCAAATGTCAGCTATGCATTATGGGAAATAAAAGGACTATATCACATGACTTCTGCTTCCAGCAAAGTTAACATTTTTGTTGGCTGAGCAAAGAATATCCTCAGGAAACAATTAGCAGGCTATTGTAAGTGTTTGTGTTTCCACATCTGGGCCAACCATAAAAACTATTTGAGATGTTTGTTAAATTCAATTCATCAGGTTGAGTGTAGAACTCAGGAATACTTATGGCCACATACAGTCCATCTTTAAGAAATATTACTGTACTGTTTCTACTGTTTCTAAGAAAGCATGACATAAAATCAATATCTAAAATAGATAATCCAAGAGATGAAACTATTTGATCCAAAAATAGTCAGAAAGGAACTGCCATGTTAACACCTTATTTTGGGCAATGTACTAAGAGCTTCATTACTACACACATTGAAAAAAATATAAAACCTTGTCATTCTAACAATTCCCTCACTGCAATCATCTATAGAATCCTAGAAAATAAAAGGACTTGTAAAACAATTATTTTTATACATGGGAAACAAGAAGTTCAGGGAGATGACTTGCCTGGTCCCAAAATTTAGTTAGTGATTAACTGGAATTCCATTCAGAGCTATCCATTATGCCACATCGTTCCTCTAAGTAAAAAGTGCTATCATTAGTTAGAACACTTTGGTGGCTTTGCTGCAAGCTCAAAAACTAGGGTATCTACTAATAAGCCAGCTGACAATGTTACACCTCTTGTGTCTTTCAAAAAAAAATGTTCTTACCTCTAAAGTATCATGATATTTTATTGTCAGAAAATTCAAACTATGAGCAATGCCATCAGTTAAGTAGATATCGATTTTAGTTATGAGAAAGCACTGCTGTGAAAAGAGAATACACCATTTCTAAACACTGAGACAATGAAGAATGTCCACTGGCAAAATGGTTACTGTGATTCCAGTCGTGTCCGTTTCGACTCCCAGATCATCTGGCCAAACAATTATCCACCATCTATGCATCAGTGCACACACTTACTTCAGACCATCTCTCTCCAGGCAAAGTCAAGATTTATCATTTGAAGAACTTCTTTTCCTCACTCTCTTTCAGAGCCATCTCTTAGTTGGACTATTTCACTGCAACAGTCCTCTTCAACTGGTGACAGTCTTTCAAGTAATCCATATAACAGGTTGGAAAGTTTCTTCCTCAGTTACTGTTGCAGCAGAAGGGAAGTGTGACCTGGCAGCAGGTACAGGTGAATCGGGAATGCGTCTGCTTGGACTTCATCTGGTATATGCCACTTCCACTTGATGGAGTCCTGCTGGCATGCTTGACTTTATGGCATGGTAGATCAGATATCCAATTAATCAAAAGTGTGAGTATCTTTATGGTTTGTGGTTCAGTACCTTATAGGACACAGTAGCAAGGTAACCATTATTTTTCGAATGAGAACAGTTACTTGCTGAAAATTACATTTTTTTTTTTTTTCAGAACTTTGGACTTTGTGTATTACAGATTTCTGCTGGTTGAATCTGCCAAATACAGTTTAAGTAGATACACTGGGTTATGACAGCAAGAAAGAAAATTTTTGATACTGTTAACAAACATCTCTTTCTTTCTTTGAGTCTTCAGGGCTTTGGGATTATTGAGTAAACAGGCTGAAGAACCGCATTACAAAGTATTACATGTGCATCTCTTTTGATGGTGGTGTCTGTGAAGTGCAGCGACTTACTTGTAAATTTAGAGGAAATATTCTAACACACTCTAAACAATTAGACACATAGACATTTCCTTGAATAGAGCATACTTTCTCACAACATTAATTTCCCATTTTTTGGCATGCATGCATCAGTATCTCCTAGCTCACCGTATCTAGCTTCTATCAGCAAGCTGTCGTCAGTGCTGTTGGTAAGTATGAATTCTGTGTAAGAGTAAGAATGGTTAATTTGGGCGCAGTGGCTCACACCTGTAATCCCAGCATTTTGGGAGGCTGAGTCGGGTGGATTACCTGAGGTCAGGAGTTTGAAACCAGCCTGGCCAGCATGGTGAAACCCTGTTTCTACTAAAAAAAAAAAGAAAAAAAAGAAAAAAAAAAAATTGGTGGGTGTGGTGGTGGGTGCCTGTAATCCCAGTTACTTGGGAGGCTGAGGCAGGAGAATCACTTGAACCTGAGAGGCAGAGGTTGCAGTGAGCCAAGATCGCGCCACTGCACTCCAGACTTGGAAACAAGAGCAAAACTCCATCTCAAAAAAAAAAAAAAAAAAAAAAAAAAAAAAGATTAATTTACCTTCAAACTAAATTGTAACACACATTTGATGTAACATGGTGCCAATGTGGTAAAGGTGTACTGCTATCCTTGCTAAGTGAGATAACTGAATTTGACAGTCCGTACTTATTGGAATACATTAAGAAATCATCTGCCAGATCAGTAGCTACATATTCAGTGATATAGACTGTACAAATTATTTCAGTAAAGAGATCCACATGTGGGATAGCTGTGGCAGTTTAAATTATCTATTATCATTATGATAATCGAGCGTCATTTTCCAAATCCCATTCACATTTTCTACTGGCTAAAGAGGAGAGTTAAATGTTGGTGTGATACCAATCACAATTCTTGAAGTTTTCAAATCTTTGATGATGGTGCCAGGTAATTTTTCTGCATTTACTCTAGAGGTGTAGTTTTAATTTTTTTATTGAGAGGGAGCACTTAGAGCTTCTATTTGGTCCTACTTATTGTAATCACTCTTCACTTAGGTCTCCGAGATAGAGGTTCTAACGGATGCTAAATGTAATATTCAAAATTCACTAGGGAAATAATCATAGTATATGTTGGGATCCAAGTGGGACTATCTTGAATCAACACCTCTCTCCATAAGACCAAAGTTGTTATTTAGGATTCTAAGAATGAAATTTAGAGCAAAGTCATTGTCAAAATATTCCTGAAAAGTCTGCATATTTACCTTATTTTAGAACATAATTACATCGTGAAATGGTAACAGATAACTGTGGTAACATTAAAAATTTTTTCCTGAGGGGTAACTAGGTGCATTGTTTTTCTTCAAATTTCAACAGATGCTGAGTCTATGGACTGATTCAGGTCTGAGAAATGGGAAAGAGCTCTAGCTCTCCAAATAGGTGGCTTGAGTCAGGCCTCTGTTCAATTAGATTATAAGGCCTAATTTTTTAAAATCAGTTGTAGAATTCAGATAGGAATTTATGGGCTATCTTCTATTTTCGTCTCAGGGGCTTTAATGATTAAATAGCTACCTCCAAAGATCCACTAACGCAACCAAACTGCTCTTGCTCCTGGTGGCCAATGACAGCTACTGCTACTTGGGCCTTTCCATTCTTGGGAACTATTGTCCTCATTGAGATAGTAAGCTGTTTTGAAAGTAGTTTCTCTCATTAGCACCCCTATTTAGTAGAGAACGACTTTTAAAATACCTTTTCAAAGAGAATGTTTCATCATAGGGAATGATGGAATATGACTAGGTGTATGTGAGTGAGCTACAGTGGATACAGAATTCTAACATTGCCATCTCATTTAGTCTTTGGATTTCTTCTTTATCAAGGAATTTTTGGCATCTCATTTTCAATTATTTGAACAAATAATGATTCCAGGTTTACCATATTCTGTACTGTTTGATCTAGCTCATTTGTTACAGAATATGTAGTAAACTCACACTGGTAAATTTTGCCAATTAAAAATACATGTTTCTGCCTTCTTGGTCTAGCACCTTCAGAATACTTTCCCATATGTAGCAGAACCTAAGCCTTTCCTCAAATACCTAGAAACCCTTGATTATCTGATGCTATTCAACAGGGGTAAACAAAAAGCTGATTGGAAACATTGCATTGATGAGATGTGTCAGTATGAAATTTAATAAGGGATAATCCTGCTGGCCATTTATGGAGAAAACCCTGGGTGCTAAATTTTACTGTTTCCTCTTGAGTTGTCAGATTCACTAGAGAAGAGTGTTCCACTTTCTGACATAGAGAAAAAGCAGACAAACAAACAAAACAAAAATCTCAATGCTGATGTTCCTGTGGTGAGACAGAGGAAGGATTCTGCATTTGTCTCAGAATTCAGCATTGAACTATAGAACAGGGGATTCATCTAATCCTCTGTTTTGGTGTAGAAAGTCCCAATTCAGAGACTTTCTTTTACCCTTTCTGTGGACCAAATATTTGAGTTTTGGGCTGGAAAGAGGAGAGTGAGTTATCAATGGCAGGGAGGCATGGACAAGATCTGGAGTATTTAACGGTTCCTTATAGTTTTAAATTCTTCTTAGTCAACTCCCTTCACCTTATGTCCACAGCTGCTTGATGTGTCCATTCCCCCAGCATTCAACACATATGTGATGGAGTTGGGTTTGCTGTCTGCTTGCCCCTGCCAGTTTCTATGATTTGGTTTCCTTGGTTCTGCTAAGCCAGTTACCAGGTGTGCACTTGTTTTCAGCTTCTCAAATGTTGCCACAGTCTCCTCACTTGTATTTCCTTTTCCGAGGTCTTTGAAAATAAAGACATAAAATAGATTTTCTATAGTTTTAGTAGAGCTTTGGAAAGAAGGAAATTATATACCTGTGGCTGATCTATCATTTGACCTGAAAATATGATGATAGCTCTTAGATGCATGTCACACACCAGGTAAACTCTAGAATGAGTTCTTAGGTGAAAATTATTGTAGGCATAATGGTCCAATATCAGCTGTTCAAGGTAATAAATAACTTTAATAAATGGCTTCTTTTCCTGCTCTCGAACTGCTTATCTATATCCTCTCTTTTATTCTTGACTTGGCTTTTTCCCTTTTGAATACCTCACCAATCTTTAGTTTCCTCCAGATTAAACACCTTGTTTGAAATGCTGTCCTGTAGACCCAACACTGGACCTGCAAGAATTTGGGCTGCATTCCCCTCTGATTAGGTAAAATGACTCCTATTTCAGTCTTTTCACAATGTCTCTTTTATAAGGGAATTTGTTTACTGTCTAATGGTAAGTAAACTAATAAATATTTCTTTGATGTCTATGCACAGATTTGAGAAAGCAGGATTTGATTTTTGAATATTTTAAATTCTGATAATTTATCTGCCAACATAGAGGTTTCCCACTTTACTTGGCTATTGTTAAAAAATTTCCTCTTGGTTTAAAAGATGATTATCAGAAGTAAAAGATTAAGGCGGGGTGCAGTGGCTCACTCCTGTAATCCCAGCACTTTGGGAGGCAAGTGGATTACCTGAGGTCAGGAGTTCAAGACCAGCTTGGCCAATATGGCAAAACACCATCTCTACTAAAAATATAAAAATTAGCCAGGCATGGTGGCGGGCATCTGTAATCCCAGCTACGAGGGAGGCTGAGGCAGGAGAATTGCTTGAACCTGGGAGGTGGAGATTGCAGTGAGCCCAGATCATGCCATTGCACTCCAGCCTGGGTGAGAGAGCAAGACTCTACCTCAAAACAAACAAAAACAAACAAACAAAAAGTAAACAATTAATATAAAAAAGGATAGTCTAAACTTGAGGCTTTATGATTTAATGAGTAATAAGCAATATTTAAAGAGCCTTGGAAAAAATAAGTAAGGCCTTAGAAAAAAATCAAGGTCAAGTGCTTAAAATATTTGATCTTGTAACACAAATGCTTTTAAATATCTTGATTCATAAGACTCTTAGAAAATGGGTTAGAGTATATAACAAAGCAAAACAAAGTTTCTGTAATGCCAGTTATAGTAAAGAACACAATTAAGTTTAGTACAATAAACATTTCTTTAGCTCCTTCTTTGTGTAAGGCACTGTATTACATGCTGCAGCAGAAGAAAAAGGAAAAAAAACAGTAAGAAGAATATAATCACCAGAAGTTTATACATTAACAAGAAATTATTTTTAAAATTTCACATAAAATTATAAGCTTTGTCTAAAATGTTGGCTAAGAGTATGGTCATATAACTTACAAAACTGGAACACTTTTGAAGGAAAAGGGAGACAATATTAACTATACTAGGAGAATCCTAGCAAAACACAATGCAAACAGATGACATGAAGTTTCAAAGGTGGAGGTGTTTTTATCTATTCAGTGAGGTCAGGGAAGATGGGGAAGGTGGAATTCAAAATAGAGAGGACAGCATGTGCAAGAACATGGGTAAGATATGGCAGATACTTGGATGGCTTTAGGTATAAAAATATATAATGATATGCCTTGGAGAAAAAATCTTGAAAGTCAAGTATAGATTTTGAAGGGTCTGCATATAAAGTCTTTTGTTTTTAAGATTTTAAGAGGAATGATAATATTTGAACTCTAATTTGAGAAGATTGTTTTGCCAGAAATGTGTAGAGAGGATGAAAAATAGAGATTGAATAAGACAAGAACACGGAGGAGGCAAGAAATAATGAACCTTAAATAGGGTAAGAATGCCAAGGAAAAATCATATGCAAATGATACCACGTAGAACTAGGAGTAGAATTCATAGATATGGCAAATGTCGAATGGGGCATGTGCGTCAAAGGAAGGAGAAGGCCAAGAACTTGTGAAGTTTTAATGGACAGGTAAACAAGAGAATCTAGTGCCATTAAATAGATTAGATAATTCAGGAGGAATTTTGAGGGGAGGGAAGGGATAGTTGTGAGTTTTAAATTTAGTAGATTGAATCTGGGAAGCTAAAAAAAATTCAAATCAATTTGTCTAGCAAGTGGGTGGAAATTGTGAATCTGAATTTCACAGCACATCATAGTCATAAAGCTAAAGCCATGGCTGTGAAAGAGGGTCCAGGAAAGAGTGTAGAAATAAAGGAAGTTAAGAGCATGGTGGTGGTGGTGGTGGTGGGGTCATGTAAACTCACAAGAATTAGTTTAACATGTTGAGGGAAAATCCTAAACTCTAATGTCTAGAAGTCAACATTTTATTGAAGACTATGAGCTAGGTACTTTATCAGCCTCTGGGGATGAAAGAGGTAGGAAAAAAATGAATACTCCTACCACCAAGGAGCTGCCTAGAACAAATATTAATGACAGAGTAATTATTAGTATTAAATACTATGAGAAAGTCCAGTAAGACAGGAAATAAAGACTCAATGTAGTGATGACTGTATCATCTACCTTTCATGAAATAGGTCTAGTGAAATGGTGAGGAGTGCAACACAATTATAAAAAGGAAAGAATGAGGGTGTGGAAAAGAATAAAGGATTGTAAATTTTTCTTCCCAGAAATAGTGCAATTGAGAAAGAGAGAAGGAAAGAAAAGAAGGGAAAGGGAGGGAAGAAAGGGAGGAGGGGAAGGAAGAAGAGCAGTAGGAGGGGAGAGCCAGTGGCACACTGGGGTAACTAATTTGAGAGGGTGACTGAATGCATGAAATTGGGTTGAAGCTATGCCCATTCAAATACTTTCTTAAAAAAATTAAAATATGCAAACATTACAATCCACCTCAATAAGTAATACCTATTCCTATAGTGAGCTAGGTGTATTACTAGATTATCTATATCCTTATTTGTATTCTTCTTTTCCTCTACAAGTTGTTATTCTAATTTAGTCCTTGATTGTGGCAAAATCATGTAACATATTGCATATAACATTGTATTTTGATATTAAATAAATCCATATACATAAGAAAAATAAATAATCTACTGAGACAATTGGATGTGTCCAGCGTCTCTCTCTGACAATAAAAACAAAGGAGATTGATTATTGGATTCAGATATTTATGGTTTAATATTCTTAATAGTTTTATGAAAATCAAGGTTATCTTTTTTTAAAAAAGCCTTCTACAAATAAAAGTAAACTATATTGTTGGTTGGCTCACCCTTGTACGTTCTTTGACATGTTCTAAAAGCCAACAACTCTTATCTGCAGTCTTCCTTTAAACTCTTGATAGATCTCCAAATTCCCCAGGAATCATTCTAGATTCAGAGTTCAACTTAACACAAAGGTACTCTATCCCTCTAGTCTACTTTTTATGACTTCAGGAAAATAAATCTCTGTAATCATCTTAGTTACTCTGCTTCACAGCTCCTCTTTCATGTGTGGATTAAAATTTGTAAGATTAATTCCTTGGTGGACAGGTGTACCTTGATTTTTGCATAAGAGAACAACCTGTTCACTTTATTCCCAATATGACTTCCTAAAATTCAGATGACCTTTGATACACATTATATCTAATCTTCAGAAAGTTCTTGGTTTAGTACTTGACTACATGCAACTATTTGATATTCTCAGAAAGTGATTTCACAGTTTATCCTATGTACAAGGTAATTTATTAATATGCTAGTTATGAAAATATTAGTCCTTCCTCTTGCTTTCTGTGAGTGGGTTATTCAGTTCATGGCCATCCTTTACTATAATCCTATTTTTTTCTTTTTTAATTTTTTAAATGGAGATGGAGTCTTGCTGTGTTCCCTAGGCTGCAGAGTGCAATAGCATGATTTCAGCTTGCTGCAACCTCCACCTCCCTGGTTCAAGTGATTCTCCCACCTCAGCTTACTGAGTAGGTGAGATTACAGGCACCTGTCATCATGCCCAGCTAATATTTGTATTTTTTTTTGTGGAGACGGGGTTTCACCATGTTGGCCAGGCTGGGCTTGAACTCATTACCTCAGGTGATCTGCCTGCCTTGGCCTCCCACAGTGCTGAGATTATAGGCATGAGCCACCATGCGGGGGTGGGGGGGGGGGGATTTCTTATATGGGATTTTGCCAAAGACTTAATATAAAAATGAATTCTGTGATTAAATTTGCCTAGACAACTATGATGTGTAACTTTAAAAAATAAATTATATTCATCTATTCAAAACGTAGTCTTTTATTTTTGTCAAGTCTTTGTAGAAACCTTAAATATCCTATGTTTACCGGCATTTGCCTGAAATATATTTGATGCAATGAAGTTTTCTTCTCCTTTATTTGATCACAGTTATAAGCATACAGTAACTAAACAGTTTCTCCAGCTGATGTGGCCAGTTTCATATACTTGCTAATTCAGGGAAATACACTGAGGATTTTTCCCTAAATTAGTTTTCATTTTCTGTTTCATATGGATTAGAAAGACATAGATAGTAAAGGGTACTGCTTATAAATCATATCTTACATATTCGTCATAAATGTATGTAAATCATTCATTGAGTAAAACCACAATGTCTATGAACCATTTTTCTGTTCTCTTATTTATTGACAGTTTCTTTTAATTACAACACAATGAATTGATGGTAAATACAGAAGATGCAATAGTATAAAAAGCCATTTAACCCTTCCCTTGGTTAAGACACTTACAGCAGACAAAAACTGCCCCACCCCTAATCCCCTCCTTGAATGGAAACAAAATAAATATAAATTAATAAATACAAAAAAAATCACTGCACAGCCCTTAACTCTTTGATTGCCATGGCAAGAACCATGCTGATGATTCTAGCTTGTGACATTTGTGTGGTTAAAGGTTGCCGCAGCAGTCAAAGGGTTATAGCATTGTAAACATAAGTACTTCGTGGAAAAGTTCAGTCATGTTAATGGTCTATAGCAATGAGATTAATAGCATGACCCCTTGACCTTTAATGACGCAACATTATAAGGAGTTAAAAGAGATAGTAGCTTGGTGAGCTGTTACATAGACTAGTCAACCACTTTATTTAACAATGTGCTATGAGGCCTTGATTTACTAATAAAAGACAACTTGTGAATAATAAACACTGTTCAATGCACTGATCAATAAAATCAATGAAAAAATTAATTTAAGCACCACAAAATTTTGCCTGATTTTATCTGACAGTCATAATACACTTTAGCACCATTTATTTAGCCTTATATTTGCACACAAACAAGCTTTGTGTTTGTCAGTAGAAGCTATCTGAAAAAAATTATGCCAGATTTAAGATGGTGTAAATGTATAGAATCCTGTGTGGGAAAAACATCACTACAACTTGCACACCTTAAAACTCATTCAGCAAATAAATGTGTTAAATTTATTTCTTTCCTTGCACACAGAACACTACATACTATCAAGAACTTAATGAAATAGTGTTGAGTGTAATGAGAACAATGCAGAAACTTAAATCTAGATTTTAATACTCTCTCCATAACTGAAAACATCGTGGGAATTAAAAGAAAGGTGAAGTATTGTCAGACAACCACAAGATAATGGCCTACATATTTAATTTCCTGGCATTTCTCTCTGCTTCACAGTTTAATGTTATTTAAATAAAGTCTGTATTAATTTTAATTTTTTTACTTTCCCATAACTACAACATAGAAAGAAAAAATTAGTTTCGTAAGAAGCTATAAAATGTATATTGTTTACCCAAGAGACGACTTCCCTTTGCAATTACTTGCATCTCATTCTGACTCTGAATGATAAATGTCTGTGCAATTTTTTAAATATATGGTATTTATTTGACAAACTAAGTTTATGGGAGCTTTTTCTCTTCATCTATCTAGTAAATATATATATGTGTGTGTGTGTGTATATATATATCATATATACTATATATTCCCAAATCTATATTACCAGATAGCTTATATGGATGTCATAAATCTGCATTATCATACTGATCCGCCACTGGAATCAAGATAATGTTAATATAGGTATACACGTTTTAAAACATCTTAAAGATAGGTTGCTATACTGATGAAGCAGGCAAGTTTCTCAAGGTCAATAATTGATTCTTTTAAAAAAGCATCAACCAACTATGAACTAATTAGATTTTATGTTTTTGTTTAAAAAGTTAAGTTTATTAAAAGTTATGTTAGCGCAAAATTGAACTAGTAAACTCCATTTATTCCCTCCTATAATATAAAAACAAGATCTATTTGTTTAAAATTAGATACCTAAAAAAAATCTTTCAAAACTTTTAAGCCTGAAGCAAATTTTTATGGTCGAGTCTCTAAAACCCCTGAAAATAGAGGTCTGCAATAGAAATGCTGATACAGTCAAAACCAAGGCAGCAAAAAGCTGCCTCTGTAACACCCCTAATTCTTTTATTCTATCTCTCTAATATATATGTAATTTACACATACAGAGAAATAGACCAAAGGATGAAGGTTTTAGGCATTTATGTACCCATGATGTACCTTAAACAGAACACTATACTGTGGCTACTTTCCTGTTTAATTATTTAAGATATATTCTCCAAAAGCAAATTTCCTTAGCTATCTTATCAACAGACAATACCCTTCATACTCAGCATTTCACTTTTCTCAGGGGAATAGCTCTATAAAAAGTTAGAAGCCAATGAGAGAGGTTGGGATGTATGTGAACTTTACTGGGACTGTCTTTGCATGGAAGTTTTGAAGGAAAATACTGAGGAACAAAGATATTTCCTGGGTACCATCTCTGATGTACAATGCTGCTCAATACTGATTTTCACAAAGGCAACGGAAAACCAAATCTGTGTTAAAAAAAAAAAAAAAAAGACAATGTAGAAATAGAAAGAAATGCAAATATAGACAGAGACTGCATAAGACAACTCAGTAAGATGTACCTTTCCCAACCATCTGTATTTTTGGGTGACAAACAAAAGGCAAACAAATAATGATCTTAGAATTGGAGGAGCAGAAAAACCAGGCACACACACCCTTGCTTGGAAATTGTTTGTTTGGAAGTAATTAAGATAGTGAAATTTTGTACTTATGAACATATAAAGGAATAATTGATTTCACATCAGCTATAAAAGAAGTAAATGCCAAAAAGACCTAAAAACCTAATTTTACTCAGGCAATGGTATATACTAAAGAGCTGTGAGAAGACAGTCAATAATGTGGCCTCTGTGATGGTATTTCAGTAATAGCAAAAATTATAACATTGATTTAAGGATAACTTTCATATTACTACCAAAATCATTCATTCAAGCAAAGTATATTTTATCTTAACAACTGGATTGTTAGTATATAGAGGAAACAGGTTCAAACTGGCATTATGTAACAGCAAATGAAACATGCATCCTAGTGACTTTTCAAATAGACAGCTCATACTTTATTCATTCATATCTTGGCCAGACTGGCCAATGTAGCGACATACATTCATATAAAAGGTGACAAGTACAAGCAGCACCATATCCTATCCTAGGAAAATGCATCCTACCATGCAGTCACATCTCACCAAAGCTTCATCATATAAAAAGCATGTATAAAAAGGCCTGTGTCTAAAAGTATTCTGCCTGGGATCCAGTTTACCCACAGACCAAATACAACAGAAATGTCTGTATTGTGACTGATATTCTTTTTTCATGGATAAAAACAAGTGGAAAAAATTCCCAAGAAACATCTCTATAAGCCAAGAAGTTTATCATTTCATTCTTGTTCACCATGCTTTTCTTCCAGTTTTTCTCTGTGAAATAAAGGTTAATGACATCTTGCTCTGAAGCTAAGTGACCTAACGTAAGTGTATTTTCATATTTATATTTAATTGATTTTTATCCCTTTTTAAGGGCATATAAATTCAGCTCTACAGCAGAGCACATGGCAAAGTTCTATGAATCTGTACAACATTCTAGTTTATGATGTCTTTTCCTATACTGTTCAATGTGCCATGTAATGTGAGGATATGCTGAGTGCGGATTTGAATATTATCCCCAGTCCGATGATGTATAAAATAAATTCTAAGACACACTCATCTTTAAGTTGAAAAGGCATAGAATCCTCAGAAATCTCTATAAATAAATGTCTTTCATACATAACTTTTAATACTTACTCTGCACTGACCATGAGTTCCGGGTTATGCCCTTATTTTCCTTAGAAAGCATTAGTTATGAATGCCTGTGAAGTCTCTGTTATAACACTAAGCTTCTGTGATCTTATATCCTTACTTAATATAAACAATTAACATTGTTCTAATAAATGATGCATGTCACGTCCAGTTGTAAGCTCATAATTGTGTTTAAAAATTGAAGACTGCTACATACTTCTGTATTCTACTCAAAAATTGACAGGAATTTTACAATATCATGTGTTTTTCCCTTAATTTCTGTGAGTATGTCTAATTACTATTCATTCTTAGGCTTTCTATACTATTGGTTTAACTTTCAAAGTGGACATGTATAAAATATTGAAACATATATTTGTAATTGGATGTTATTAATCTTACCTGAAACATTTCAGAATTGTGTCAAAATCACACCAATGGAAAAAATGGAAAACGATTTCAGAAGTACATGAAAGACAAAGGTCATAATTAGATGAGATTAGAACACTAAGGCAACTTCTTTGCTACTATGCCAAGTGTTTTAGGTTACATGATTATTGAGGTAAATTTCTATATCAGGGAAATGGCTTATCTCAGGGGATTCTAACATTATATATCTTTCCAACTGAGGTTATGGAACACCTACCTCTTACATTTTTAGCCTGTAAGGCTATGCATGAGTATCAGATGTCTTTAAGCATGGTAACATCTAATAACCACTGGCTAAATATTACATTGATATATCACATAATCATCACTAGTGTGAAGAGCTTGAAGTGGCATTTCTTTCTCCACTATTTTATGCTTGTTAAAGTAAAATTTCCAGTTGTATTATCAAGGAGTGCTATAGTTTGTCTTTATATCTAACAAAAGACTCATTTTTCCTCCTCCTCCATTTCCATTATATTTATTAAATATAATAATTAGCTTTCATATTTATGGTGTGGTGCTATTCCTGGTTGTTGCTTTCTTTAATACATAAAATTCTAATTTTTAAGACATAACTGTTAAAAATTTTCTGATGTAGTTATGATTCCCTCCTAGGCAACGTGGAACCTGTGACTTAGCTACATATGCTCTGGCACCTATTTCCTGTGGTCACAATATATCAACATCATGAAAGTACGTGAAATCCAGCCGAATGATTAGATCCTCTTATACGATTGACTTGACACATTTTGTGATATTACATATTGGCTGAGATTGCTGTAATAGATCATCTGAAGTGTACATTTTTGGTTTATATAGCATATTCTATTTGACATCTGTGATACTTTGGAATATGCCCTTGAAAGCATCAGAAATGAAATAAGCTCTTTACTATGTTGCTAAAAAAGACCTTACCACCATCCAGAAGATTGTTTCAGTATATGCTACAATCTCACAGACTCAATACTATCAGTAAATAATTCCCTTTATTAGTTTCTGGAAATGATTCCAAAAACTTAAAAATATGTATATTTTCATGACTCAGTTTAACTCAGTCTGTTTGCTTATAGCATCCATTCCTCTTCAGCTAGCATTTTGAGTTCAGTTAATGTGGACACACTATTTATTCCACTGTAAGATCCACAAAGTGTGGGTGTGTATGTGTACCACACTAGAGATATTAGCATAATACGTAGAACTTGCAAATATGACTACCCCTACAATCCAGTTTATACGCCATCATCTATGTACTGGAACTAGCAGTGAAGTTTGGACAATGTTCTTATCCACCACATTGTGTTTTTAATGACCCACAGAGAGGGAATGAAAATAGGTACATAGTATATGAAATGGCCAAATTATGTGTTAATAAAAAAAGATTATGGGTAATTATTAAATGTAACACTTGTTTTTTTCAGTAAACCAGTCTGTATCCTTTATTACTTAGTAATTATTTTTGGTAATCATTACTTAGTAATTTATCACATCGATTCAGAAAAGCCTTGCCCTCTGATTTATAACAGAAGTTGTCTTTGCTAGTATCACATAATGCTGTCTAATTTAGCTCTATAACCTTTGTAATCAGAAAGAGCATCTGTATTCACCTGCTCTGACTGCCATGTCAACAGACACTGTTCGGAAGTGAGTCAGTAAATTCACAACCTTATCTACAATTCTGATGCGGAATTACTGCTTTACAGGAAATTCAAACAGATCAGCTATTTTAATACTTCATTGCATTTGTTTAATAATATATAGAACAACAATATTTTACTAAAATTCTTAACTATATGGTCACTTTATGTGAAGAACATTGCCTTGTTTACATTTGTGTTTATATTAGATAAAGTAATGATAAATGAAGCAGAACAATTATTTTTGCAGGCATGAATGTGTTTTCATTTCAATTTGGGAAATGGTATGTCTGAGCTTTTCATGTTTTTAGTGATATTTGATGCCTTGCATATCTCTACTAATACTGAACTGACACCTTATGTTACTGACCCATGGAAATTTATTCCACATTGGTTTTGAATCACTATTCTTATGTGTTAGATCAATTACTTTCCCTATCACTGTTCGATTTGGATTGAGACTTTTTTCCCAAACCCCAAGTAGAAGAGGAGTCAGGAACCATATCCACAAAGTAGCTGGTGTACAATAAACAAATGGTATCCCAGTGTTTGTGATTACATTGTCCTTATTGTCTTCTTATCTCTTGTAATAATACAGCCTGATAACTGAAATGTTCTAGTCAAAAGAGTAGCCTTATATGCCTTTGCTTATCACATAAATCTTGTGCCATATTAAAGTAAGTATGACCCAACCCTTATTCATGACATTTGCCAGAATTCAAGCATAATGATAGACTCCTTCCTTCTTAATGCTACGATTATTTTCTAGCCCTTTATACTTATAGTCTTATGACGAATCAGGATATTGTGATGAATGAGTAAAGAGGCAACAGATTGCTTATTCAGTTTCTTTCTCATTTTAGAGGAAAAAAATCAATTTTCAATGCAGGGTGATGGAGTTCCTCAATGATTTGCACATGTCCCAAAATGACACAGTTCCTCATTTCTATCTTTAGCAAAATATAGTTTCCAGTTATTTTTTTCTTGATATCAAGGCCCTAAAAGGATTAAACCCTCCTATAAGCAAACACTATATAAACGAGCTTATGTATATAGTCCTCCATGCTTAGCAGCAGTGACTAACTCTTTATAATATCAGCATCATCTAGAATGGAAGCACTGAAGTAAAGCTACAGGGCTGACTCTGGTTCTCATTTCTTGCTTTCTTGGCCCTTGCGTACATAATCTCCAATATCCTCTTAAAATATTATCTGCATTGTATGATATTTTACTGTAAAGCCATTCTTCTTTTCTTACTGTTCTTTTTTCTTAGCCTCACAGTATATATGCTCAGGTTGTAAGAAATAACAATCTGCAAGGCTTTGCAGCATGCCACCTACAATTATAAAATATTTTCCCCTACCAAATCATAAACATGTAGTTTAACCAAAAGGCATTCTAATTTTCATGCTATGTTGAGTATAAATATAAATTCAAGGCAGCCAAACTATCCATTTCGAAATAAGAATGTATACCTACACTCATTAAAAATCATCTGGAAATGTGTATTATTAGCAAATGAGTAAGAAATTTTTACTAGTATAAAATTCCTGCTTTATATAAAAGCCACACTGGCCATTCAAGTATTTGAGGTTTTTTTTTCCTATAGTTTTTTGTAATTTGTACTAAAATGATGAATTTAGACTTGAAATTATATTATAATGAAATTAAAATTCACTTCTACCTATAGGGCATTTTCAGAGTGTGCATGTAAAGAGCAAAGTGTCCATCTGCAGATCTGCCATCACTACTCTCTCCACTCTAAGGAAACAGCTCATGCTTACTAGATTTTAGAGAACAACTAATCCAATGGAGAAGCAACACCAGATTTCCTTCAGTTTGTGCCAGTTTGCAAGTTAAAGGTCAAAGGGCAAAGACACAGAACAGGACTCTTCAAGGAAAATTTTCACAGAAGACAATGTTTAAGTTGTTGTTAATGACAGTCAATAGATCAATAATCAAGTTCAAGGCAAGCTGTTCATTGTTTCAAAAGCTAATCCCCTCAAAGCTGGCTTTCACACAAAGCCAATGTCTGACTCATGGGGTGCATTCATTCTGACCATCTCTAATAAGTTCACAGCCCAGTGGCTGTAAAGCCTTTCACTGCAAGAAGCAGCTCCTAAAAATCAATAAAGAGGTCTGTCAGTTGCTGACTTTTCTCTAGGAAAAAAATATTGATACAAACCTGCTCTGCAGGTCACATGAAAATGACAATACTGCTGTTAGGACAAATTACACTCAACAATGAAATGCTTTGGTGGTCTCTTGGCTCTGTCAGTGATCAAATGGACGGCTAAATGCCAGAAGCCACATTAACCCTTTGAGAACTATGGTGGACATGCAATAGGTAATGCACTGGAGCATATTCATGCAACTTCAGAGTCATTGTTTTAATTCATTTTTAAAATGGCAATGCTAACTGCATATACCAAGGCAAATTGAATTTTCATGCAATGGATTTTAAAACAGAAATTCAGTATGCCTGAAACAAAAAAAGAGAAGACTTAGGCTGTTATCAGTTTTTCAAATAAAATTTCAGTCTTATGAGATTCTTAATAAAATACCTTTTTTATTTGCCAGAAAAATTTTGGCAAGTAACATCATTTCTGTTTGTTAAAAACACATTTATGTAGTCTTGTAAATCATTTAAAAATTACATGACATTATAGGACATAATGTTTTTAAAACCTGATCTTCTTGAACCTGTGACTGTTTTTACCATTGCCCAGTTCTATAACTTACCAGATCACAAGACCAACAATCCTAAGACTCTGAAAGCTGGTGTGATAGTTCTCAAAGGGTTACACGGGTATATTACTAGTGTCACAAATCCTTGTAAAATAACTGTCACTGTAATCCACTTCAGAGATATACTGCTTCTTGCTCTGCTTTATAATGAATATACCTGACAGACCCATGGAAGGCCTGGGGCAATGGCCTAATACAACTTGGGAAGATTATCACAATGATGGAGGAGTAAGGTGGTAAGAAGGGGTTTAGAAATACTTCAAAAACAATTAAAAGGTCGTGTTTGAAAATAGCTATGAATATAAATGCGATGAAACATTGAGGACATAGCTGAGAACAGCTGTATAAAATGAAAAATGGATGTATTATTAAGGCTGTTACTATATTGCAGATATTTTGGCCCCTTGGTTGTTGGAAAATGGCTGTCCCAACAGTCTAACGTCCTGCATGTGTATTCCAAATCTCCCACCTGACAAAATGGTGCGTAGGAGACTATCCAAAGCAGTCAGAGAGCTATCTTCTTTGGAGACAAAGCTGTTTTGGGTCTTCACACTTTCCTGGAAGTTCAATTGTGGGTTTTTTTTTAAACTCTTTTTTCCCTTTGTTTTAAAGCAAAAGAAAAAAAAAAAAAAAGAAAAATCGTGGGTTTTCTGATTTGCTTTTTTTTTTTTCTCCCCCCAGAAATGGGCTCAGACTTCAGAAGGAAAATAACATTAGAAACTTTTAAGAAGAATCTTTTCTTCTTTTTCTCCTCTTCTTTAGTTAATCCTGAAATTTTACTGGGCATTGAGCGTGCAGAGGAAAGGCCTAGAACTGAATGACAAAGAAAGACAAAGGACTGAAGAACAGCAGATACTGTGCATCATGGAAGCTTCCCCATGAGTGCATTTCCACTCATGTGCAGGACCAGCAACCCTCTGGGTTTGAAAGGTCAGCCCCGAATCAGGCTGCCACAAGCCTGCTCCTAGCTAGGAAACAGCATAACAGCTCTTGTCTTGAATCTCAAGTTACCACAAACTCCTGCAAAAGAAAGAAAGAAGAAAAAAACCCTACATCACACCCACTCTTGCATAGAGCGTTTACAGTACAGTATGTGGCGGGGTGTTCCTTTCCTCTTGAACTGGAACACAGTGTAAACCAATACAAGGAGGCATAAGGCCAAGATGCAGGGAATGACAATAGCTATGGCTTTCACAGTGCTGGCTGTGTTGTCCAGTTTGATGACAATGTCTACATCATCTGGTGGGCTGTGTCCTTCTTTAACTCTGTCTGTTGGTCCATCACAGCCCATAAAATCCTTGAGGATGGATCTTGGATATCCAGGTTCTACCTTGAGTATCTGGTTGTTGAATTTCCAATACTCCTTTCCTTTGTAGAAATACGTAAAGCCTAGGGGGAAAAACATACACACACACAGGTACCACTTATTTGTGACAGTGTATATGTAGAGAAATGTTATTAAAATAGGCTATGTCTTAAGAGATGTATTTTAAGGCCCTTCAGTTTTCATAGGAAGAAAACACTATTTTCAGCTCAGCAGTCTGTTAAGATGGCTGTGGCTGCTGTGCTCCAGGAATGATGCCATCTAATGCCTATGGGAAGCGCAGTCCAGAGAGAGAAATATCATTTACAGAGGACTGTTCAAAGACTGTGCTATGCAATCTACTCCTAGTCTTAGCTAGAAGAGAGAACCTTATCTTTTTGCTCACCTATAGGACTGCTGTTACAAAATTACATATTAGTGTGATAATATCAACCTATATTGAAAGATGCTGAAACAGCCTTATAAACTGAAACACTGTTTACTCTCAGGCTGTTACTGGGAACATTGTTCAATATATGATAAAAAGGCTTCTCTATGAAACACCTCAAGGGAAATTTCTAATCATCTTAGTATCAGGAATCTGTGCTTCTTCTAAACAACAGGCTTCCTTTTGTAATTTGGATGAGAAATCATAATAAAATATAAATCATAAAACTGGAGGGGCTTTCATTTGTCTGTAAAGAATCTCAACATGTAAAGACGTATTCATAGTATTTGGTACTCTAACCTCATTTCTGGCTCTAGGTCATAAACATTTTGTTCCTTCTCCTTTTGTCCTCTTTATTATACTTTATTAAAAGTATGTTTAATTTGTGTCACCTAGCTATATTTTATAGAAGTACCAAAGCCATTATTCACTATTTTAAGAATAAAATAGAACATAAACCTACAATTCCATTTTTAATACTTCCTAGTACCTTATATTTCATGGGGAGGAGGTGGGGTGTAGGAGGCTCAAGTAATATGCAATTTATTTTCTAAAACATTATGAATGCATACAGTACACTTTGTAAGCTCCTGATGATTAAACTACAAATAGGGACATTTTTCCTAGGTCTGTTCTCCAAATTTTATCTTTTTGTTGGGCACATATCCATTTTTTTCTTTCTGTCCACAGCTCATTCATGTCAAGTTTCTGTGTGACTACAATACTTTGACTTAATTTGTCCTTTGAGATAAAACTTAAAAAATCAAGAAGAAATGTTTTAACACTATAGTTACTTAAAACTATATTTTAGGAGTTATCTATTTTTGATAGAAAACATAAATCATAGTTTATAATCATTAATGAAGGTAATATTTTTTCCTGTTTTATTGAGGACTTATTACGGAAGAAGCATTGTGTTAAAGTTTAGTAGATGACCTGTCTTTTTTAATCCTCACAAATACTCTATCAGGTAGAATTAACTATCCTTTCTTTTAAGCCCACGATATTGAGGATCAGAGACAAAATAACATGCTCATGTTCTGGTGAACACAAGATTTAAATCTTGATCTAGATCTAGAGCCTGGATACTTAATAATTTTTTAAGACTGGGTCCCTTTAGATATCTACTGTCTTTTTTATTTGAGACAGGAGTTTCACTCTTGCTGCCCAGGGTGGAGCGCAATGTCCCGATCTTGGCTCACGGCAACCTCTGCCTCCTGGGTTCAAGAGATTCTCCTGCTTCAGCCTCTTGAGTAGCTGGGATTACAGGCATACGCCATCAGGCCTGGCTAATTTTGCATTTTTAGTAGAGACAGCGTTTCTCCATGTTAGTCAGGCTGATCTCAAACTCCCGACCTGAGAGATCTCCTGTCTTTTATTAAATACTTGTAGGTTAAACGTCCAAGGGTGTGAGAGGTATCATTTTTGAATGAAGAACTCCGACATCTCTCAAGAAATTTCAGATAGGGCAGATGATCACTTCAGGTCACTTTATTCTGGAAATCATTCTGTTCAATGCCATAAACACCTACTGCTGCTTTTAGTTTCGTAGGACAGTTTTGCAATGAGGGCAACTTGCCAAGTGAAAACAGGTGTATGTAGATTCGAGTTTTTCTGCCGAGAGTTGCTATTTGATCACATTAATGAAATTCAATATAATTACTCAACAGGCTTGGATGAAGAAATGGGCCTGCCATTGTAACACTGAGGGCCTGCCAAATAACAGTACATTAGACAATCATAGTTAAATAATGGCATTGATCTAGAATTAAACAGACCTTCAAAAGAGGTGAATGCACTTCTTATATAAACTGGAAACCAACAGCTGAAAGTGTCCTCATCTTCAATTTTTAGCTAAAGCTAATTACTATAGAGCTACTGGGCATTACACATAAGTTAAGAAGTTTCTATTTACATACTACACAGTTCTGTAGGCCAAATTTTATAGTAACACACTCCACATACAGGAGTAGAATTGTAGTTATTGAATATAATTGGTACACATAAAAAGTCTAGGCTTGTTGTAGAGGCTCATGTCTGTAATCCCAGCACTTTGGTAGGTCGAGGTAAGAGGACTGCTTGAGCCCAGGAGTTCAACACCAGGCTGGGCATCATACAGGAGTCACAGACCAGCCTGGGTACCATAGTTAGATGAGACTCTGTCTCAGAAAAAAAAAAAAAATGTCTAGTTACTAGGAGATAGTGTAAGCATTTGAAAGGAAGTAGCCTAAAATCTTGGTAATAGAAGTATGTCAAACCTTGATCCTGCAAAATTCATCTTGTTCAATAATTTAGGGGTTTTTCATTTATGAAAGGTCAGTTGGTTGAATAAATATTTAGGTATTTGTATTTCTTTTTCTTTTAAAAGCAGCTTTGACATGTATTTTTGTATATATGCTTATGAAGAACAACTTCTGGTGAATTCTTAACTAAATTTTCATTGTTTTGAGAAATTCTGGAAAATAAATTAATGAGGCTATGTTTTATTTGATGCTCCTTTTATGTTTGACTGAACCTTCCTGGACTTTTCTATTGTTTCATCCTAAAAGTGTAATGAGACAGAATTCTCCACAGCTGGTACTATTATACAGCTTAGTAGATGTACCCTGAGAGGAGGGTCTCTGTGTTCTATTTCTTACTCTTACATGCTCATTAGTAAGAAGTTGCTATTTAATACATGTGGACAAATAAACTGATGTGCTCATCTTTCACATTTTTTCATTTCTTTGTCTTTTTTATCTGTATAGCTTCGAAAGTTTTGAGGCACATTATTAATGTGATTTTACTACCTCCGATGTGACTTTATGGTGGCTTCCTTTACTCTCTTATTCCTTTCCTTTTTATCTCAGAGAGTTATGTTTTAATCTTAGTCTCACTGTTCTATGGATTTCTGCTTCTGTCACATACAAGTAATATCTTAACTTGGTCTTTCAATTTTCTGAGCCAAGAGAATACAAAAAAATTATTTTTCTCAGCCAGTACTATGATCAGGACTTCAAGGTTCTTTTTGACCTTGCCTCTGCCTACAGTGTTCCACTTCTGGGACACTATCACACAGAATGTAGTGGTATATCATTATACATACAGCAATGCTCAAAAAACAGTACATGTACTTTGATTTTTCTGATTGGTATTAATTTATCCTGGTTCCAAGTTCTTTCAAGTTTACACTAGTATACAGTTTTCTTTTTCTTCCCTTTTTTTTTTTTCTGAGACAGAGTCTGGCTCTGTCACCCAGGCTGGAGTGCAGTGGCATGATCACAGCTCACTGCAACCTCCTTCTCCTGGTTTCAATCAATCTTCCTGCCTCAGGCTCCTGAGTAGCTGGGACTACAGGTGCACACCACCATGCCTGGATAATTTTTATATTTTTAATAGAGATGGGGGTGTCACCATTTTGGCCAGGCTGGTTTCAAACTCCTGACCTCAGGGAATCTACCCACCTCAGCCTCCCAGGTGTGAGCCCCCATCCCCTGCCAGTGTAGAATTTTCTTAATGTTGCAATATGCTTATGGTCAATCACAGTTTTCAGTGCTAGTATGATTTTTTCATTCTCCCCTGACTCTTTCATTAATCTTGCTTTCTCTTCCTTGCCCCTAGATGCACTTAAGTTTGTCTTGCAAAAGATGCCTATTTTTGCTTATGTTGAACATACGTCACAGACTTTTCATGTTATTGAGGACATATATAATATACTATTTTCTTATGCTTCATATCGAAAATAATTTGATGAGGTAAATTTTTTTCTCTGTATTTCAGAATGTCATTTTCCTTTCCTTTGTTCTGAAATATTGCATATAAATTCAATTTCAAATTGTTATTATGATTTATTTGTATTTACTAATCCCTGGATGAGAAGAGATATGTTTACATTTCATATATATCAACAGATAGGGGAGTAAGGATTATCCATGGCTTGGCTAGCTTTCCACTCGATCTAGCTGAATGTGAAATCCTGGGATAGCAAGTAAAGAGGGCAGCTCTTGGATTTTTTTCTTGTTATTATGCCATCATATATCCACTCTATTCTCACTATATTGAGCTGGAATCTTCCTTGCTTGCTGACACTCTAAGTCAAAGAATACATAAAAAATTATAATTCTCAACATGCATTATTACTAGATATAATACCTCGAGTGGCACCTCTATCTTCCTTGTGACCGGTTGTGTCCCATGTGTTTTTATTATCTTTACAGGAATTTTAATAGAAGTACAAGTGAGATTACTTCAAAGGTATACACAACTTCCATATTAACTATTACTCGTCTTTTTTCTAATGACTTTTTTACAAACTAAAATAAGTTGAGGTTAAAAAATGTCTACAGCATAATATTACATGTAAATCTAGGAAAAAAGTTCATATAAATAGAAATACAGTATTACATAGCTCCAGTATAGCACTTTCCAATGGCTTAATTTAGCACAGTGAAAAAGCCTAATGCGTTACTAAGATAGCAAACTTATGAAATGTAGAAAGCACATGTTGCATACCATTTTCTTTGTGTACAAATGCTCCCTGAGGAGATTCAGGGATCCCTTTCCAGACTGTGATTGGCTTGGGATAGCCAGGGTCCATTGTTTTCATTTCTTCACTATATCTCCAATATCTACAAAGGATAAAAACAACAACAACAACCACCACAATAACACACATATAGGGAAAGATTATGCATACAAACAATAATAGCTAACATTTATTAGACCTTTGCTGTGTGCTTGACTTTGTTACCTGTGCACCTGTTAATGATTTACAGAACTCCAACTGGCAAGCTCTGATTTAAATAACTGAAAATACAATTGGCATAAGGCATTTATTCTGTTTCTTCTCCTGCACATATTAAAAATGGGCATCTTATTGTCCATATCCTGCCTGTGTTAAAAATAAGTTCTTATTCAGTATGCTAAAGTGAATAAAAAGTGCTAGCTAAGTATATTTATAGTTCATAAGGACATCATCAACCTGCATATATATATCAGAGGTTTTCATGAGTTTTTAAAATCTTTCTTAGGAAGCAGCACGTTTTTTTGAAATAATCTTAAGTAGAATCTTGATTTATTTCTTCATTCAGTATGTATTTAGTGAATATATATTATGTTACTGGCATTATTTTAGGGCTAGAGATACAACCTTGAACAACACCAATATGCTGTGGTTTTCACTGATCTCACATTATAGGATATGTGAGGATATGGGCAATAAACTAATTTATCAATAAATATACACTATGATAGGAGGTGATAACAGCTATGAAAAAAGCAAAGCAGATAGAGTTATCTAGGAATATCAGAAGCCATGTTAAATTGGTGGACTGAGAGATCCTGTCTGATAAGTTGATATCTGAGCACAGAAAAGTGAAGAGCAATACATGTAGTTTTTGGGAGAAGAACATTCCAGGCAGAGAAACTAGGAGTTGAAAATTCCTGTGGCAGGCACATGCTGGAGTACCTGTGTCTACAAGGAAGCTGAGGTGACTGGAATTGAGTTAGTAATGCAGACACGAGGTGAGAGTCAGAACCAGAACCTAAGATTAGACAAGCCTTACACTACAGTAAGCCTTTGGTTTCCCTCTAAGAGAGATGGGAAGCCAATATATATTTTGAACAGAGGAGCTTAAACTTAAATAATACACTGGTTGCTATGAGTAAAAGAGTTTGAAGGAGGTAAGGCAGAAGTAGGAATGCCAGTTGGGATGTCACTGCAATAATCCTTGGACTAAGGAGTCAACAGCTATAGGATTGATGATAAATCAAGGCATTTGGAATATATTTTAAAGGAAGAGCCAAAGGACGTATTCATGGATTAGATGTGGAGTGTGAAAGAGAAGGAAGCTGAGCATGACTCAAGAATTTTAAGCCTGATTATCTGGAAGAAGAATGTTATCATTCAGTAAGGTAAGGAAGTAAGGGAAGGTAAGCTGAGACGGATTGAGGAATCTTGACTTTGGTGTTAGCTACTTTAAATTTAGACTTCAAGGTGGAACTGTTGAGGAAGAAACTGGGAATGTGAGTATAGACGTTAGGGCTGGTCTTGATTGGAGTACGAAAGTGTACAGACATTAATACAAATAAGAGCAAAACTCACCAAGAGTTAGAACTCTCAGACTCTTATCCCTTCACAGGGTAGTCCTTGAGCCACTTTCACAGAACCCCTAGACTTCCAAGGAACAAATTGTGAACATCCCTACTTTGGATCATTCATTATTGCCCATGTATTTTAAGAGTAAAATGAGTTTATATTTTGAATGGTCACAAAGATTGACAAAAGGGTAAAATCTTTGGGAGTTCACAGTGATATCACCGATTTCAGGCAGCCCGATTGCTCTATGCATTATTTTACTTAATCACAACAAACCCATGAGAATAGTCATCACAGTCCCCATTAGAGAGAGGATAATTCTTGGAGGACAATGAATGATAGGTAGAAGTATAACCATGTTTGTCTGATTTCAGATAACCATGTTTATCTGCTATTTTCACTATAAAGGCAGTTTCCAAATTCATTTGATACCACTAAATATGTTTCCCGATTTTATTTGACAATGCTTTTCCCCTGCTAAACATCTATGGTGATCTACTAAAGCTAGTGTTTCACCAGCACATATCTAGGAAATGATATATTTTTAAAAAATTATCTTTGTCTTAGCCATTTTATCTGAAATTAGAAAAAAATAAGTATTTTCTAGTTTGGATATGCCTCTGCCAGGCCTATGGAGGATTCTTTACCTACAGAGCTCTGGGGTCCTGTGCAAAGGTTTTGCTATAAATTCCTAGAAACCTCACTTGAGTAACATCTGGAATTCCTCCATCCATTGAAGATGCACTTCCTCCATCTTCAACGTTCACATAGAAAAAGATTGTTTCAGGAAGTGTTCTAAGAAATAACACCCAAAGAAGAGTTTATACCAAAAGGGAAACTGTCACGGGTATTTGTCACAGGTTCTCATCACATCAAAGATGAGAACAGATCTGACGAACAAATCAGAAATAGCTACATGGAGAAGCACTGAGCTGAAAGAATGGTGCCTGAACTGCATCTTTCTGAAGAGCACAATGAAGTGGAATCATTAGTGTATCATGCCACCAATTCTAAAATATATTTTCTTTCACATTTTGTTCATGGAAACATTTACTTTTAAATTAAAATATTTAAATTAAACATCATTTCTGAATATTCCTGTCCCACAGAACATTCTGTGACGAATGGTTAATGCGGTTGAGATTCGCTCATAATCTAAAGATCTCTTCTCTCAAGTAAATATCTCAGTGGGGTTTACAATAGTGTATATATAAATATATAAAACTGCTTTCCACACTTGAGCAAAGAGAGTCTCTTGCAGGGAAATAGTCAAATACCTATTTCATGGATCCTAAGAAACACTTTTTCACATTTTACATCTCTCAACATCAGAATGCCCTTTCAACAGATACAGTGTTAGTTTACTTGACAGGGTTTTCCTCTCATAATAGAATAAATAATGACATATCTTAACAATACATGGCATTTTTAGATGACATAAACTATAACTTAAAGTGAGCTTTTAAATTCTAACTTAAAATTTGGACTAGGGTCGGGTGTGGTGGCTCACACCTGTAATCCCAGCACTTTGGGAGGCCGAAGTGGATGGATTGCTTGAGCCCAGGAGTTTGAGGCCAGGCAACATGGTGAAATCCTGTATTTGCCAAAAACAAAAATCTAGCTAGGCATGGTGGTGTGCATCTGTAGTTCCAGCTACTCAGGAGGCTGAGGTGGGAGGATCTATTGAACCCAGGAGGTTGAGGGTGCAGTGAGCTGTGATTATGCCACTGCACTCCAGTGAGGGCAACAGAATGAGACCTTGTCTCAAAAAAATAATAATAGGCCAGGCATGGTGGCTCATGCCTATAATCCCACCACTTTGGGAGGCCGATGCGGGTGGATCACCTGAGGTGAGGAGTTCAAGACTAGCCTGGTCAACACGGTGAAGCCCTGTCTCTACTAAAAAATACAAAAATTATATGGGCGTGGTGGCAAGTGCCTGTAATCCCAGCTATTTCGGAGGCTGAAGCAGGAGAATCACTTGAACCCAGGTAGTGAAGGCTGCAGTAAGCCAAGATAGCGCCACTGCACTCTGGCTTGGGCAGCAGAGAGAGACTCCATCTCAAATAATAATAATAATAACAATAAATAAAATTTGGAATAACTTAAAATCCCAGGGACAATGGGATTACATCCTGCATGTAATTTAAGTAACATTAATACATACCTAGCAACCAGATTAGTTTTCTGAGAAGTAGTTGTTTTTATGTAGAAATAACTACACTTTATGTAGTATTTTGTAGCTATAAAGTAAATTTATACACATATATTGTTTTGCTTAAATCCCTCAACAGTCTTTTATATCACACATTACAGAGTTCTCCAAAATAATATCCTAACCATTGATTTAGTATGAATTGTCACTCAATTTAAGCAATGACAGAGCATTGGATATCATATTATTCAAAGACAATTGACTTAGTCACATTTACTGTATTTGAATGTGGTAGAATTGAAATTCAAATGTTACTGCTGGTGTCTGCCTGTAGTTCTTATTCTCTCAATGCTGTCATTCAAACAATTGGTGTTCATTGTTTGGGTATAGCTTTCCTTTCTCCCTTAGTCTGTTCATTCATAGATTCATTCACCCACTGATGCTTTTCTCTGCACCTATATTATATGCCAGACTCATAGGATTCAGAGAGATCTCATTTCAGGAAAACGTTAATGGAATGTAAATTGTATTACACTCTTTTGTAGGAACATAATTCGGGTATGAATTCCTCAACATAAACGCATTTTTCCCTCTCAGCAGATAATGCAAACAATAATTTAGGATCATTTTACAATTTTAGAAAAACTCAACATAGGCTCAAACCCAAAGGTTGTCTGCTTTGTGTTAGCTTTGAAATATATCCAGTAAACTGGAATGCAATTAGAATTATCTATATTTAGTGCTGTCTTATAAAAGGTGCTGAGGCTTATTCATAAACATTGCTTTGTATTTTAATTTCCAACATATTTGAGCACATGTCAACATGAACAAAAAAGCTCATCCCACTGAGTTTTTCTCCCTGAAAAATAAGCTTATAGATGCATTGAGAAGTAAATTAGCATATTCAGATGAGAACACTGTGTACATCAACCATTTGGGGGGTTTAAAATGTAGATATTTTCATGGAAAACATTGAAATTTTGTGTGGGAGGGTCAGTAAGTAATAAAAGCTATTATAAATGAAGCTCATAGCTCTTTCTTCTGATTCATCAATTATCTCTACAGTAGAATTTTGACTTTAATCAGATGATTTTTTTTTGAGATTAGCAGTCTTAATCAATGCCCCAAAATCCCATTCATCAGAATCAGTCTTAAAAATGCAACAGAATAGAAAATATCAATATATCAGTTTTTGCTGTATTTTTGAATGAATCAAAACATATACATTAAGAAATTCCTTTATAGACATACCATTAAAGCTGGAAGAAATAAATGTATTTTTCTATTTGACTGTTAGTGATGATAATAATCAAGAAAATAAAGTAGGTCTACATTTTGTTCTTTTTATTTGAAAATACCTTAAAATTTTCGACAGCTAAGCTTCTTATGAAATATGGCAATAGAGTCTTAGATATGTTTGTGAGATGTTGAGAGATGACTTAGAAATATAGCATTTTAAGCTAAATGTTATGAAGATCAAAACTTATCCAAGGACCAAATTGTAGTGTATTAACAAAAGGGTAAGTAGGAATCTGAGGGACTGAGTTCCATGCTGTATGTGAAATAGTAATTTTAATTTGAATTTACAGATTTATTTAAGGAACTGTCATTTCATCTACTCTCTTTAGCTATCTCTATACTTAGAAGATTTCACATGAACTCCTGCTTTCAATACCATTTATATGTCAATAAGTCTGAGATGTGTGCCTCCAACTAAACTCTCCATTAAGATGCAAACTCAATTACCCAACCACCTACTTGACTTCTTCACTTGGTGTATAAAGAGGCACCTCAGTCAAGCATGGATATTTCAATCTCTTAATCCCCTTCCCCCAATATTACCCTCCGTGTCTGTCTTGTCTCCAAATAAGGTGCTATTTACTTAATTACTTGGGTGGAAAGCCTAGAAGTTGCCCTGATTTATTTTGTTCCTCCCCCAAAATCCAAGCCCTGAGGACAACTTGCTATCATACTCAAAATGTATCCTGCACCCACCCACTTTGCTCCATCTCCACCGCTATCATCATGTCTTCCTGCACTCCTTCAAACCCCTCTTGGAGCCCATTCTTCACACAGAAGCCAGCACAATCTTTGTGAATACACAGAAGATCATATCACTTTCCTGTTGAAAACCCTCCAATACCCCTTCCTTGTACTTAGAATAAAATTCAAACTGTTTGCCATAGGTTACAGGGCCCTGTGAAATCTGGTTTCTATCCACCAGTTTCCACCACTTAACCACTATGCTCTAGCAACACTGTTTTTGAACAATCCAACTTCTTTCCTACATTATTGCCTTTGCATGACTATATCACTCACCTGCAACACAGTGTCCTGAATAGCTTTCTATGGCTGAAACGTCTTCCTACTCAAGTCCCCACTCAAGTGTCCCCTTCACAAGTGAGGCCTTCCCCCAAGTCAACACTAAGTCCCAACCTGTCCTTACCACCAGGAGTCTCATTTCTCATTGTGAAAATTATCAGGGTCATTTATTTGTTTACTGTTTATTATTTGTCTCCCCCAACACAGTCTAAGTGCCACAAAACTAGGAGCTCTGTGGTCTTTCTACTACTCCATCTTCATTACCTAGCACATGTCACATACTTTGTGTTTCAAAATGCATTATTGAATGAAAGAAATAAGTGCTAGGGTAGGACAGGTGCAGAAATGTTAAGAAAGCAGGCACTAGAGCTACTGAGAATAGAATGGGCTACCTCATGTTCATACTATCACAGGCAGTTTGGTGGAGAGGGAAGGGTACTCTTGGGCTGTAATTGAGGATATCTAGATTTTGGTAGGAAGTGAACAACATGCAGGGCTGACATATGGCAGCATCTAATTTAAAGACGTGCTTTGTTTGCATAGCAGATTATTTCAAGTAATCTTGATTTTGAATGCTTTTCTAGAGGTTTTGCACTTTCCAGCTCACCACAGTACTCGTCATTCGCTATTGCCTTGGATATACTACTTTACCCAGTGTTACAGCCGTTATTCACCTGATCTCTTTAAGGACTTGAATTTTTTACAACTGTTCTAGATACTCACTAAAATCATTTTTGCTCTTAGCCTTAGAAAAATAGAAAACTGTTAACATAATTTTTTTCTTTTTTGTAAGCAGAAAAATGGAAGTGGGAGAAGAGGGGAGAAATAATAAAAAATAAATTCTCATATAAAAGTGACAACTAAATTGTTTCTTTGTTTCAGTTAGAGAGTTTAATGGCTTTTCCATCTAACTTTCAAATCTAGAATAAACATATTGATAATTTGCTGTTGACTCTGGAAATATGTAATTATACGACTATGGAATAATTTGTTTATAAAACATCTATAACTCATGACATCTTACATAAGATCACACACGGAAATTAATTGAAATCCTGCTTTCAGTTTTTTAAAACCTATAAAACCATAGTTATTTAAACAGAACTTAAAAGTAATAAAGGCATTTCTGTATTTAGCATGTAGAAAATACATTTTCTGCATTTAGCATGTAGCTTTTCAAGTGGGGAGTAAATGATCTAAAAAACCCTTTTCCTGTTTTCTATAGTCTTTATTCTTCTACACTTTTGGCATCTAACCTCCACTGATTTCACAAATTTAAGGTAGTTCACGTTTAATCTTTTTTATTTTTTGAGACAGAGTCTCGCTCTGTGCTCCAGGCTGGAGTGCAGTGGCGCAATCTCGGCTCATTGCAAGCTCCACCTCCCGGGTTCACGCCGTTCTCCTGCCTCAGCCTCCTGAGTAGCTGGGACTACAGGCGCCCGCCATCGCGCCCGGCTAATTTTTTGTATTTTTAATAGAGACGGGGTTTCACCGTGGTCTCGATATCCTGACCTTGTGATCCGCCCGCCTCGGCCTCCCAAAGCGCTGGGATTACAGACGTGAGCCACCGCGCCCAGCACGTTTAATCTTTAAACTTAAATGTTCCAATAAGAACTAAATTTTTAGAATGGGCCGGGCGCGTGGCTCAAGCCTGTAATCCCAGCACTTTGGGAGGCCGAGACGGGCGAATCATGAGGTTAGGAGATCGAGACCATCCTGGCTAACACGGTGAAACCCCGTCTCTACTAAAAAACACACACACACACACACACACACAAAAACTAGCCGGGCGTGGTGGCGGGCGCCTGTAGTCCCAGCTACTCAGGAGGCTGAGGCAGGAGAATGGCGTGAACCCGGGAGGCGGAGCTTGCAATGAGCTGAGATCCAGCCACTGCACTCCAGCATGGGCGACAGAGCAAGACTCTGTCTCAAAAAAAAAAAAAAAAAAAAAATTTTAGAATGAAAACATTTTAAATGTAATCTCTACATTTGCGGGCAAAAGAGCTATCTGATAATGAAATGGACATTTTTATTATTATCTATGAAACTTTAATTAAACTGATATATAAAAGTTCAGCTTCCATTTTCTGTCCCCTAGAAGCTAACTTCTCCAAACTGACTCCTCAGTCTTTCATTTTTGCCCTTTTTTTGAGAAAAAGAAAAAAGTGCAACTTCATATAGTACTGAGTCCTGCATGGTACTCATTCAAGCAATTAAAATCAGCTGGTGAATTTAACAACCTTAAGGGTTATACCATTTTAAAGAATATAAGTCTGCAGATTTATTTTCATTAGTGGTTACTATGCAGTGGCAATAAAGTTCTTCCCCTTTCATACTCTATTACATTGACATCCTGTTGAGAGTCATTATACTTTTTGTGGCTTTAAGTAGCATCCTCTCCTTTGATCGAATTTTTGTTTGACAGATATTTTTAATTTGTGATTTAGTAAGAAACACTATAGCACAGTCTAACTTTATTATAACGAATTAAAATCAACCAGCATTTTGCTATGGAAAAATATAGAAATATTGCATATAAAGTTAGTAAAAGAAATTTAAAAGTGTACATTCTTTTTCATGGAAGCCAATTATAGCAACTTTTGGTTCACACATAAAGCTCAATGTTTGAAACCATTTGCAATTAAAAATTGTAAATTTCCAAATAAACAAAGTTTATAGCCTTACTTACAATTTTCTCCTAAAGTTGGAGACATTGCATAGGGTTATTTTATGCTAAGATAATATGGCAAACTCAATAATGGAATGTTGGATATTGAAGACTGTACTTTATATGTGTGTATTTTTTTAAAAATTTACTAATAAATGGAAGTACAATGGCAGACTTAAGTCATCCTACAAACCAATGAAGATGACTTATGAATTTCTCATTGTGAGCTAGCTAGTAATAATGTAATTAAAATTTGATTTTTGGTTTTTGATTTAATATTTATTTAAATTAATAAAAATATAGGCTTCAACTTATATATATTCCATTTGTAATATCTGTTAACAACTGGGCAGGGCTAGGGCTATATCTGCCTAATAGCTACCATTAGGTCTTTTTTTTAAATTTTGTTTTTGTTTTTGAGACAGGGTCTCACTCTGTTGCCCAGACTAGTTTGCCTCCTGGTTCAAGTGATTCTCATGCCTCAGCCTCCCAAGTAGCTGAAATTACATGGCTGTAATTCCACGCCTGGCTAATTTTTGTATTTTTAGTAGAGACAGGGTTTTGCCACGTTGGTCAGGCTGGTCTTGAACTCCTGAGCCCAAGTGATCCACCCACCTTGGCCTCCCAAAATGCTGGGATTACAGGCATGAGCCAAAGCACTCAGCCTTACTGTAAGTTTTAAACTAACAATTCTCTTTCAATTTGTGAACTCTGTTAGTAATATCACAAAAGGAAAAAAAAAAATAAGAGAGTAAAATAGCTGGGAAAAAATATTATCCTTCAAGCTAAAAGTATTTAGCCCAGTGATAGTTTGACTATGGTATCTAAATAAATGGCTTCTTAAGAAATATAATATGTGACTAAACTGAAATTATTTGGAAGTCTTCACAATTGATTGTATACAAAATATAAAAATTTAACTTTGAATGCGAAACAACAAAAATCATGTGCTAAAAAGTATTATTTTTTTCTAAACAAAGTAAGTAAAATTTCCCCAAAAATGCATCACAAGAACACACATACACACAGCTTACATAGTATTATGGGCATGTTACAATTATGGGGAAATGAAAAAACATATGCTAGGTATACACATTCATAAGAAAGTCACCTTAGCTGAATATATTCGAGAAAGATTTATCTTAAATATTATTTGAAATATAAAACAATTTTTAATTGCATTAACTCCTGTGTTAAATCAACCAGGATTCTTCATCAACAGCTCATGCCTCTGATAGACCAGAAGTGCTGATTTTCTAAACATTAATTAATTAACTGTTTTTCTCATGAGAAGTGTATACTGACCTGTCTCCCTTGAAGAAATAGGTTTTCCCAACGTCCTCCCACCAAATGGCTGAATCAATACCATGAGGGGGAATTCCACTTCCAAGGGTTATCAAGTCATGAGGGTAACCAGGTTGAAGAGTTGTATCCTTGAACACCCAATATTTGTTACCTGTATGAAATAAGTGTAAATGCAGAATATACTAATTTAATGTCAGAAATTATAATATATCTAATTAACACAATACATTTAAAATTATTATATTAAATATACACTATACATTTAAAATTATACTAAATATATATCATATTAAATCCTTGAAATAAGTTATTAGTGTCCCATCTTGAATATTAATGTTATCTTTGAAATATCATTCACAAGTGGATATAATGAACACTACTTATTAATATAAAAATATAACCAAAATTTGTGAGTGAATTTAAAAAATAAAATAGATCTACAACTTCACCATAAAGAAACAATTCTAAATCAAGGATGAAGGATTCTTCCCCTAGGAATTAGAGGTCCTACTTTTTTTCAAGGCTAAATCATTCCTGTATTTTGAGCAACGGGTATGCCCTCAGATTGACTTAGTGATTATAACCTCTACTCGACTGAAACACTTCCTTTGGGCTGGTCGTTTCCTCTGATTATATAAATGTTCACAAGTCTCCCTAGTCTTATACATTCATCCTCCCTTGACCTCATGCCCTCTTCTGTTAACTCTATTCCAGTCTTTAAGAGTGGTAACTGAGGGGAGGAAAATTTTAACTTTAACCATGTTTGGAATTTCTGGAGCATGGCATGATGATACTAAAAAGCAGACAAGAGCAGACAGGTTTTAGTCAGTTGCATTGCTATTTGACAATTCTCTACAGACAGCACATTTCCTCATGCCCTCCCTGTGCCCCTGGCTGACTGCACCCACCACTTCCCTTTCTGGTATGCCTATCAAGTTTCAGTCCACTAAGCTTTTTGTTCTGGAGTCACCAATGCCCTCCAACTAAACAATTTTCCACTCTTATCTATTGACACAATTGACCACCTTAAGTACTTTCCTCCCTGAGCTGCCAGAAAACTATTTTCTTTTGTTTTGTTTGTTCTCTAGCTGCTCCTTTCTGGGCTTACTGTATTGTACTCAGCCTTTGAATGTTATTGTTTCCTAGGATTACGTTCTCTGCTTTCTTCTCTTCTTATCCTAAATAAGGAAGGGTCACAAACTCAAATAACTACAGGGGCCAGGTTAGGGATGATAGTAGTAGTGCAGTATCTACACTAATATTGAGATATTTCCAAAAAAGTCAGTAAATATCTATTACCCTAAAGGCATATTTCCCTCCTTCCCCAAGTCCTCTTCTCCTGGGCCGTTCTATGATCCAGCATCATCTTGGATCTCTGGCACCTTCTGGGGTTAACATCTGGCAAAGTAAGGTATCCCAACGTCCTTTCTACAATATTTCAAAACCACCCATAGATAAGGACTATGATAAACCATAGCTTTCATGTGATGCCTAAGGTTATTCAAAAAATTTAAAACATGTGCTCTCTTAACACAAAATAAGCTAACAAAAACCACACATCCTTAGGTTAAATTTAGTTAGGAGTTTCTAGTTTGTAACCATGGGTAATCTCATTTACTTCGAGACCTACTAACATTTGATACCATTTGAGTTAAAACAATATTTACTGGGTATCTTCAAGCATCCCAAGTATCATACCAGGTACTCAGGATACTGAAGAGGATAAGACAGACCTGATTGCTACCCTGATCATCCTACATGACAGCAGAAGAGGCAGATGAAAACCAAATATGTGCACATGGATAACTGTAGTAATTCAAAACCTAGTGAAGTCTAGGAAAAAAAAAAAAAAAAAAAAACAGGTTGAGAAAAAAAATAAAGGGAACGTACTTTAAGTAAAAAGGTCAGAAAGACCTCTCTGAAGAAATACAACAAAATCTAAAGAAAGAGAAAGTAATAAATATGCAAAGAATATTGGGAAGTGCATTCAGAGCAGAGGACAGTTTGGGATGATCAACGAATTGAAAGCAGATCTGTAATTTGTAATAAGCAAGGACAAAATCTTTGAAAATGAACATAATGAGTTGAAATCTTATTTAGAGTGTACTGGAGGCCATCAAGGAGATGAAATTTGTGTTGGGTTGTGATTGGTTTTATATACTAAAATGATTTTTGGTGAAAAATGGATTATAAAGGGAAGAATGAAAACAAGATGACCCATCGAGAGTCTTTGGTAAGAATTAATTGAATCATTCACTCAATAATTACTCAGTACATGTACCAGGCACTATTGTAGGCACTACAGATAGAGAAGTGAAGCAGAAGGTCAACATCTCTATCTCATGAAACTTAGATATTAGCGAGTGAGTATGGAAATATTGACTTGAATCAAACAGATAAATAAATTAAAACTTCAGAAAGCAAAGCGCTATATAAATAGAGAACGAAAAAAGATATTAAGGTGACAGTGATGGGATGGGGCTACTTTGTATTAGACACAGGAAAGATCTCTTTATTCAACTGTGACATATTATTCAAGGGAGCCAGACCACTGAAGATTGTTTGAGGTAAAGGAAACATAAAGAATAAATGTCATAATGGGAAGAAGCTTGTTGTGTGGTTAGAAGAGAGTGTGATAGGAGTGTATAATGATAGAGGTGAGGATCATGTAACCCATGTAGGAGTTGAATTTTATTCTAAATGAAATAGGAAGTCATTGAATAGTTAAATCAAAAAGTTCTTTGGTAGTGGTTTGGACCAATACAGCAGAAATAGAGATAGAAAGGATAAAATAAAGTCAGGACATATTTTGGATATGGAATTGATAGGCATTGCTGAAGGAAATAAGATAAAGATAATATTAAGAATGATCTTCAAGTTCTAGCTTGTGCAGACAAGTGAATAACAGTGTTATTTCATAAGACAAGACTAAAGGTGAGTGGGAGGTTTAAATCAAGGGTCTGAGATATCAGTGAGATATCTACATAAAGAAGTCATGTAGACAACCAGGTATGTCAGTTTGAAAATACGTTTGTAAGACACAAGCCTACACGTGGCATTTAGGATAAATTTAGGATGTGTTGAGATTATCCTGGGAAAAGTACATACAGAAGATAAAGAGTAACCATAACTGGACTTCTAGTAATCTATGACCATTAGGAATGATCACATAAAGGAAGAGGGAAGAGGAGGCACATGAGGAGAAAGAAAAGGCAGTGTTGAAGACAAAAGTAAAAGAAAATGTCAGAAGCCAAAAAGAAAAAAATGTAGTCATAAATGACTATCTCTGATCCAAATATCTCTTGAAAGCCAACCAGTATCCATAGTTATATGACGGGATTTTCTACAAAGTTCAGATCTGAGCTCATCTGAAAACCTTTCTTATTTTCCCTCTTTGGGTAGATGGAATGCTAGTTACTCTGTGGATGATATCAGAAACCTCCTTGTTCATTATTTTCCATATTTAATGGATCATTAAATACATTCAGCTGATTTCAATTCCTAACTCTCACTTAGAACTGTCCTTTGAAGGTTGTTCTTTTTTACCAATGGTCCTTTCCATCATCCCTTTCATCGTTCCTTCTAAAGGTAATTGCTTTGTCCACAAGCTGTAAAGTAGGTGTCATTGTTCTCCAAATCCACTCTCTATACTATCACTGTAAGACTGGAGCCAGTCAAAATGCTGTGCTGCAGAGTAAGCTATGGAGACATGGCTTCATCTGATAAGTAGAGATAAGCAGAACCATCCATGTTTCTCTCTTGGGAGGATGACCCAGAGAATACTGAGAGATTTTTCCCTCTCAGCAGGGGAAATTGACTATTTTTATATAATATGAAGCCTGAGAAGCCAACATGGCCAGAGGAAGCAGATATTATGAGGAGGCAGAAATTGAATAAAAGAGATGGACTGAAAGAGAAAAGAATGAAAAGAGAAAAGTGATGCAAGGAGCGAAGCTATGAATGGGAGAGGGACCCTGGCTGTCTGAGTTCCTGTTACACACCCACTGCTTACCATAAGTTCCCCATAAGCTCAATTAACCTTACAGGGTTTATTTTTCTTTTAACTGAATGAGACTGTTCAATGTAAAATTGTGAACAATCAAATATCATGTAAGTTATTAGGTGCATCTGAGCCCAAGCCTGTTGGCCAGAATCCTGGCTCTAGCCAATGGTACCATGCTGTCTTCCAGCCATGAGATTTAAGAGAAACCTGTTTATTTCCTAGCTTACATTATTTCAACAGTTCCCTTTCTCATTTTCCTGTCTCCAGTCAGTCTCCCTTTTATCTGTCCTCCACAAAGTCAACAAAGGGATTTCTTGAAAATGCATACTTGATTTTTGCCTCTCTTTTGTTTAAAATTTTCAGTGTTTTCTCACTGCATTCAGGATAAAACCCAAATTCATTATATGTCATTTCAAGGCTCCTTTCAGTATGGGTGTCTTATCTCATCTACATTCCACTTATCTCCATTTATGGAAAACTAGGATGACACTTTCAAAACTTAGCTTAGCACGATTTCTCTGAAAAACATTTCCTATCTGAGTATGGTGGGCACTTTACATTGTCAAAGTACCAGCAATTTACCTTGATCTTATTACTTAGTACATTGTACCCTGATGAATCACAAGCCTGCCACCCACTTTAGAGTGTGAGTAACTTGAGGAAAAATGCTACATCGAACACATTATTTTCCTGCAGCACCTCATATATAGTGCTTGGAAAGTAGGTGCTTAATAAAAAGTTACTGATGCAAAGAACCATGTTTAGTATTACACAACTACTCAAATATAGGACCAAAAATCTAACAAAAGGCACAATAAAGGCTACATAAATACCACTGAGGGCATTACTTTGGAATCTTGTTAGTACAGCAGGAAAGAAAAATGTTATAACCACTAGCAAGAGTGAGAAAATATAAGGCATGCTCTGGTATTGTGCTGAAAAATCATTTATTTAAGTGATTATATTTAACCAAGTGTTGGGAAATACGGTCAGAAAAATGCAAACTTACTCTCAGCCCTTGTATAATCTGAATATTACACACACACACACACACACACACACACACCCCTCATCCCAAAGGCCCAGATCACTTCCTTGCCAGAGTCAGTGAGTTGAAAAATCCAGAAAGCGGTTTCATAGCATGCTCTATATTTTAATCAAATCTCTGTGGCATTTAAAATAGAAAGTTTTAAAACAATAGAAAAAAGAGAGAGAAAGGCCTTTTCTGTTGGCTTATACCTCAGTGACATATTGCATCCTTTGCTTTCATCTCCTTTTTAATTAGGAAGGAGTATGCAGTTTCAATGCCTCTCATGCTAGCTATTTAGGGTACATCTTGTGTCAGCTCAACTCAGTTGGTTGTCCTTCAAGCAGAAGCACTCTAGTATGCTTTCGATCACTTCCTTTTGCAGCTCCTAAACTTGATTATCATTTGCATGATAATTTCTTCCAGGCTTTTTTCAGTGATGACACTAGGCTCATCAATAACCAGGATGCCCTGGTGCATGGAGCAGGAGAAATGGTTCACAGAAGCTTAGTTTATTGTTGTAGTCCTGGTGTCTCAGTAGAGGATAATGTGTGAAAAAAGAAAAGGAATTACTGTTCTTATAGAAAATTGTTATTATTCTACTTAAGAAACTGTTATTGTTGCTGTTTTTAAAAACTATGCATTGAAAATACTTTCCTGTACTGTTGGTCTAGTATTTTCCATAAACAAAAGGGAGAAATAATCAGTCTTTCACTTTTTAATGATTAAGTCCTTTGTATAAAACAGCTCAATTAGCTTTTTTTTTTAACCTGCTAGGAAAAATGCACTTATATTCCCTTTATGAAAACAAAGCAAAATAGACAGCTTATCAGCAAACATTTGCTGTAAAGTTGCATGACGGAATTCCAGTAGTTACTCACACAAAATTAAGAAATACCACCATGCCTGCTGAGTATGTGGCATAAAATTCAAGGAAATAACTCAATAATAATTATGAATGGTAACATTTAATTTTCTGAGTGTTTATTGAGAAAATACAATTATACAGTTACTTTTATATCCTGATGAGTTAAGATTTTCATATGAAAAAACTGAAATGACTTTGTTTCCATTTTTTAGTTTTCCAGTTAAATATGTAAGATTTATATTCAACTCTTTTTACTGTACATATGACAGGTAGTTTTTTAACTACCCTACCATCAGACAGTCTGATTCTCAAGGAAAATATTGCCTTTTTGGCAGAATGTAAGTATTCCCTGGATTTCAGATGAGGTTGACATATTCTGGAGCAAGTGGAAAAAACTAGTTCTTACCGACATTGTACTTGGCAGAATGCAGAGGGAAAATATCAACAAGTTAGAATTAAAGACCAAAAGGTTTTCTAAACAGAATAGCTTTAAAAATGTTTAGAGTTGGAGAGGACTTTACAGATCATCTACTGCAGTGATTTTTCAGTGAAATTCATCTATCCATCCATCTATTCAATGGATGGATGACATTCAATCATCCATTTATTCCATCTATTCATCCATCTATTCTCCTATTCAATGTCTGTTTATTATGAGCCTATTATAGTCTGTCACTCAACTAGGAGCTGCAGAAACACTGATGAAGGCAACACAAAAAGTTCCTGGCCCTTGTGGAACAGACTAGCAGAGAAGATAGACAGTAAACAAATAATCCCAAAAAGAATTTTTAAATTAAATGCTGTTCCTATCAGGAAACATGCAGTATCTAATAACCTCTTTTTTTTTTTTCAGAAGGACAATGCTTACTCTGGAGGTTAAGATTTCTACCTGCTTTTTGACACCCTTGAATTGAGCCACTGTTAATGATGGGAGTGCATTATATTGTTCAGATGTACTGGATCAGAAAAGTGGCTGAGAATCCAGCCTAACGCATTTGCTTATTTTACAGGTCAAAGAAGTGGTGTGTCTAAAGCCACATCGCCAGGTGTTAATAGGTTTGTACTGCAGTCCAGGCCTCTTGATTCAGTGCTTATCTTACTATCCAAAATTGATTCTCAGAACAGAACGAGTTCACACTCTGGCTTTCAGAATTGCTAATGATTCCCTGCTTCTTCCCTCCTTTATCAACTAATCACCAAACATTTTCAATGAGAGTGTTTATTAATTAACCCACTGTATTCAGCTCATGCTTGTTCACTGTATCCTGAGTAGTCAGATATCCTTTGTGCCTTATTACTAAAGAAATTAAAAAAAAATCAACTGTATTTTTGTCTTCTCAAAACTATTCATACATTGATATTTTGTGTCTACTATTACAACAGTGGTCAGTAAACAAGGACCACTAGCTGCCACCTGTTCCTGTAAATAACACTTTGCCAGCAAACAGCCACACCTATTTATTTACATATTGCGTATGGCTGCTTTTACCTTGCAATGAAAGAGTTTAGTAGTTAATGACAGAGTCCATATGGTCCACAAAGCAGAAAGTATTTACTATGTAGTCTTTTATAGAAAAGATTAGAAAACAAATTCCTTAATGGTTTTTCTTCATAACACAGAAGTCTGAGCATAGAATCACCAGTAAATACTGTTTATTGGGCTGATTACTGTTCATCATTTATATATTCTTTGAGAAAACATCAGGGAATTTAAAAAAGTGTTATAAAGAATTGATATTTTATTTGTTAGATTATGTTATTTAATGGGGCATTCAATAGCTTTGAAGTCAGAACTAGGGGGTCACAGCTCTACCAATAACTAGCTGTAAGATCCTGGGCAAGTCATGAATCTGAGCTTTCTTTTCATAATTTGTACATAGGATGCTAACTTAATGCTCGCTTGGAATTCTGGAAATAATGAGAGATCAAATACATTCACACTGTATGTACCCCAGGATGTCCCAATAAATGGTTATAACACAGTATTTCACTGATCAAATTTGCTTATCACCTACTCAAATAAATAAATGATACCAATAATAAACAATTAAATAACACTAATCTCTTATTTGGGCTCAATATTTGGAATATGTTTTGATTTCTATATTGTTTATAGGTAGGTTGCTCAGGAAATTTGAATAAATGCTCAACTCTTGAGGTCATATGACTTTTTGTTAGCAGCATTTTGTTTTCCAGATTCCACAATATTATCCAGTAAGCAGAGAATTTTGAATGTTTATGCAAGTGTGCTTGCCACTGAGGTGTGCAGCTCAGGTCTTCCTTAGAGAAAGAAACTATCATCAGCTGAGCGCCTTTGGGTCTGATGCACCAATTGGGCCAAGGCTACACTCTTCTTCAGCAGCCTCCCACCAAAGACTGTGCACAGCAGAGTACTAAAGCCTGGCCATTTTTGCTCTGTATGCAAGTCCTCTAAGAGACATTCTTTGATCTGAAGCTTGGCATCGGGTTCACCAAGACTTTGTCACCTGCTAATCCTGCCTTGTCCCCTTTAATCTTTCATATATTTATCTTCTTCCCTGACAAACCACTCAACCTCCTAACTTGGTCTCAGTGTCTGCTTCCTGGGGAACTCAAAGGGGCACAACAAACAAAGTTGTGTTATAACAGTTTTTGAAAATGAGGAAAACTTTTAGATACACAAGTAATATTGATAGGAAAATACTGCAGCTTTAAATATAAATGAAAATAGACATAATAAAAATATACAATAGAGTTTTTGAATCATTATAATAAGTAGAGGTATATTAGCAACAAGAGTTTCAAATATTAAACATTTGGACCTATGTTTTAGATGATCATTTCAACATACAACAAAACCACTAATACTAAAATTCTATAAATATTTATAATTCAAAAAATAGCACTATTCGCTTAGTCTAAATCTATTTTCACGTATACCAAGACTACTAAATATAAATTCCTTAATCTAGTATAACATCTTTTACATAACTTTTCTGTTATATCCTATAAAGAAATGAATAATCATTGTATTCACCTATTTATAGAAAATATTTCTTTTAGGTTACCTATTTATTGTACTATGTAAGAAACAATGTATTTCGACCTCAAATGAACTTCATGAATACTCGCTAAACCTTTCAAGAAAAATAATTTGTGAGCAGCATAAAGAAATTGCCGGTTTATGAGTACTCATTTGAAATAACATAACAATTAAATTCATATAAACCATTTCTTAACAAACAGTTCTTTTCTTTGCCATTTTCCAGCACCAAGTATTTTAGATAACTCCTCTCTTTTGATACACATCTTCTGTATGCCATTTTTATTCCCAAATTTTATTGCCGTCCTCTTTTCTGTCTCATATATTTTAGTTTCTATTCCATAAGTGATTTGTGTCTCTTGAAATGAAACTGCTAACCAGGGTAATAAGTACTGCTTAAAGTTGTTAAGTGATAGCACTAATTTGAATTTTGAGACAACTTTTCAACTACTTGATTTTATTTTGACTGTTACGGATTCTGACAACACTAGCATCTTTGTTTTAAAATTTGTTTCCAATTCTTGAAAGAGATTTTACCAGCTCAATTTTCAAGACAGCTTTTTTGATACTATTATCTCATGACCATTCAATCTTAACATGCCTAGTAATTGAGAATGTATACTTGGCTTGATTATGTTTCTAAAATGTTACTCTTTATATGGGATATACCTGAGTGATGGAAAGATAGCTAACTAGCACAAAGTGTGGAGTACATTCAGTTGCTGGAAAAAAAAGCATATTACTTCCTTGAGGTGTGTTACATTTTCTATTTCTGGGTCTCTCTAAGTAAAAAAAAAAAAAAAAAAAAAAAAAAAAAAACATGAGCATAAAGGAGAACGACTCAGTGTTACTTACTAAATATCAAATAGAGGAATAAATGGGTCTATTCAGCCATCACAACTGTAAATGGTGCTAAGTGATAGTCACATACACCAAACCAAAAAGCTGGCTGACTTTCAGTAAGAAAGGCCTGTGGGTTTGTACATCTCTACTCTCACTCGATAGCCCTTACAGCAAGCAACTTAATCAGTGAAGGGAGACATTATACACTGGCTTCTTTAAAAAAACAAAAACAAAAAAAAAAAAATCCACCCACACACATATGTCTACATATGTGAGGTTGAAAGAAAAAGTATCTAAAATACTTGTCTACTTACTTGTACCTATAGTCATTTCACAAAAATTTGAGGGATCTGATACAAAATGTGATACAAAGATAAAACATAAATTAAAAACAAACAAAAATAAGATGAGAAATTACAGAGCAAAAATAAAACACAGATCAACAATATAAAATAACAGTGACAAAATTATTCAAAATTTGGGCATCAAAATTTTTTGGTAGCTATTTCCAAGATAAACACTTAGGAGAGAATACTTTATAATCATTATAGGTTGTAGCATCTAAAATTAAATTGAGATCATAGAGTATTTATAATATTTCTTCAGAAAGTGTATGAGTTATTTACTAAGACTTAATTGATTAAATTTTCTTTCTACTATTGTCAAGAACACTAAAACTTTAAGCTAGAGGGGAAAGTTGCTGCGGGATGAATGCATCTCAGCTATGAGGGTACATTGCACTTGATTACCAATGGGCTCAACTAAGAAACTAAAACTGAAATAGTACTAATTTGGATATTCATAATTACATGCTCTGGAATAATGAAGCAATCAAATTGTACTACCTATGTCATCAGTATATTTAAATGTATGAAATATTTGCATAATGTATTCCAACATAAATTTATGTGCTTAGTAAAGCTTCTTGTTAAAAAAAAAAAATCTTTTTGTGGTATAACTGACATTCAATAAATTTAATGTGTATAATTTATTAAGTTTTGACATGTACATACCTATCAAAGTATTGACATAATCAAGAAAATGATCATTTCATCATTCTGAGAAGTTTTCTTCATGCCCAACTCTTGCCTTCCCCCAGGGAGCCAATGAGGCACTTTTTATCACTATACGTCAGTTTGTATTTTCTAAAATTTAACACAAATGCTATAATACAGTATGTACTCTTGTTTTGTCTCAGTTATTTCACTCAGCAAAATTATTTTGAGCTTCATCCATTTTGTAATGTGAATCAGTATTTCATTCCTTTTTATTGCTGAATAGTCTTTCATTATATGGATATATCACAGTTTATTCATTTACCTGTTGAGAATATCTGAATTATTTCCAGTTTTGTGTTATCACAAATATAGCTGCTTTGAATAGTCATGTAGAGGTCTTTGCTTACACATGTTTTCATTTTTCTTGGGAAAATACCAAGGGGTAAAATGACTAGATTATACAGTAGTTGTATATTTTACTCTTAAAGAAAACTGCCAAAATGTTTTCCAGAGTACACAATTTTACTTTCTATTAGCAATATATGACAGTTACAGTTCCTTCATAATCCTGCCAACACTTGGTATGGTCAGTCTTATATATTAGTCATTCTATCAGGTTTGTAGTGGTATTTCATTGTGGTTTTAATTTACATTTCCCTAATGACTAATAATGTAAAGCATCTTTTCATGAGCTCATTTGACATCCATCTATGATCCTTGTAAAGCTTCTGTTCAACACTTTTTGCTCACTTTTATTGAGTTGTTTGTTTTCTTTGTATTGAGTTTTGAGTGTTCTTTATATATTGTGAATAAAAATCCTTCATCATATACTTGGCTTACACTTGCACTGAATGAAGCCTAATCTGAGGCTTTTTATTCCCTTAAAAGTGTCTTTGAAGATAATTTTTAAATTAAGTCTGATATATCAATTTTTCTTTTATAAATTATGATTTTGCATAATATCTAAGAAATATTTGCACAGATCAAGGTCACAAACTTTTGTATCCTATGTTTTATCTAGAAGTTTTATAGATTCAGCCCTCACATTTAGGTTAGGACCATATTTTTGTATAGTACAGGGTGTGAATCGGAGGTTTGTTTGTTTGTTTTTTTTTTTTTTACATGTATCTTTGTCAAAAATTACTTGTCCATGTATGTTTTCAGTCTTGACTATTATAGCTTTAAAATAAGACTTGAAGTCAGGTAGTATTTTCCTTTTTCTTTCTTTGTTTTTGTTTTTCTTTTGTTTGTTTGTTTTTGAGACAGAGTCTTGTTCTATCACTCAGGCTGGAGCGCAGGGGCATGATCTCGGCTTACTGCAACCTCTGCCTCTTGGGGTCAAGAGATTTTCTTGTCTCAGTCTCCCAAGTGGCTGGAATTGCAGGAGCCTGCCACCACACCTGGCTGATTTTTATATTTTTAGTAGAGTACTAAAGTACTCTACTCTAATCCTCCCAAAGTACTGGGATTACAGGTGTGAGCCACCTAACCTGGCCAAAATCAAGTAGTATTTCCAAAGTGGTTTTGTCTATAACAGGCCTTTTGTATTTGTATATATGAATTTTAGAATCAGCTTGACCATTACTACAAAAGTGCCTGTACGTATTTTGATTGGGATTGCAATGAATGTTGACATAAATCTGGTGATAAATGTCATTGTAATAATACTGAGCCCTCTGACCCATGAATGAGACATATCTGTCCAGTTATTTAGGCCTCTTTACTTTCATTTAGTAGTGTTTTGTTGTTTTCAATGTAGAGGTCATGCACATTTTTTTGCAGATTGATTCCTCAGTATTTGGTGTTTTTGAATGCAATTGTAAATGGCCTTTTATTTTAAAATTTCAGTTCCTGATTGTTCTTTGTTAGTATGTGATGGGAGATAATTCTTCACAGGTCTTGTGCTTTTCAGTTTGTTTTGAGAGCAGAGGCACTGACTGCCTTTGTTCTAGAATCCATTTCCAATGATATTTGTAGAGCCAACCATCTTGGATTATAGATACAGTGTCTCCCTTCACCTCACAGGAAAGATTTGTTTACTGTCCAGTATGATAAAGAAAATATCTCCTTTCAGTGAAAAATTTGGGCAGGCTTGTTGCTAATTATAGAAAATTTAGGTACTTTAATTCATGGCTTCTTTCCTGCAATGAGACTACTTTCATGTAAGGTGTCATCTTTTAGTATCACACTTTTAAAACTGGGGTTTAGGGAACAAGTACAGATGACTATACTACGGCTACTGCTTTGGATTTCCATCCTTTTCTCTGACTCAGGAATCTCATGTCTTCTGTCAACATCCATGAACATGAGGCAGGCTAACAGGCTTTTATTAGCTTACAAATAAGATAAAATCTCAGATCCTTTATAGTTCTTGAAAATATACAGAAATACAATTAAATGTTTATTAATGTTTTTGCATCTTGTAACTTTGAGAGACTCACTTATCAATTCTGGAAGCTTTTTGGTTGACTGCAATCCTCTCTCTTTCTACACAGACAATTACATCCATGGATACAGTTTTACTTCTGTTTCATATCAGTCATGCTGTCTATAAATACAGCTTTGTTTCTTTCTTTCCAATCTAAATTATTTTTATTTATTTCACTAGATAAAACTTGTTACAATGTCGAACAGACCTGATATAAACATCCTTGTCTTGTTCCTGATCTTCTGGGGTATGCAAGATACTGTGAATTTTACCTTGTTGGGTCACTATCTCTGTATCCCTATAAATATTCTTGAGCTGTGTTCTAGGAATGTTATTTGGAAACCATTTGATGGCTTCAGGTCTTACTTTGAAGATTTGTTAAGTGGAATCCAAGCAGGGATATTTCTAGGATAGTTATTCCCCACAACTGAAGTAAGGCCCTTTTCAATACTCGATCCAATGCCTATGAACAGGTGGTTGGGGGCAGCAGGTACTATGGCCCTCCGTGAGTGTCAGGTACTGCTCCTTGTATTCCCACTGATTGGTTCCTTTTCTAGATTTAAGTAGTTTCCTTGCAGACATGAGTTGACCAATAATCTCTCCAATATGTATGGGGGTCCATCTGCTAATCTCTGGGCCCTCTTGTGCAGCTCTCTCCTCTACGTTACTTTCTCCTGTACACTGAAGCCACCTTGTTCTCCCTGAACTCCCAGCCCTGTCTCTTCAACTGAGGAAGTCTTTTGAGCTCTGCCTGGGTTTCCCTACCTTGTGCCACAGCCTGTAAATTATTCAGATGGGAAGCTATGGTAATTTCAGGACTCATCTCCCTTTATTTCCTGACTCTCAGGATTCAATGTCCTCTGTTTCTTGATACCCAGTGTCTCTGAAAATCATTTTTTAATATAATTTGTCAATTTTTTATTTGTTTCAGGAAGAAAGATAAATCTGATCCCCATTATTACCTGTTGGTTGGAAGCAGAATCTACCATTATAGTATACTATTATGTGATATATTATATTATATTCTGATATACCATACTTTAACATACCAAAAAGCAGTAAGATTATGTTCAGAATATAGAATTGGACACATATATAAAGGACAAGTTTTATGTTTTCATAATTTATATACTGACAACTCCCACTTCATATGATGTACATGTGCACATATAATTTTGCCCAAGTTCAAAAAATATCTAAATTACACCAAAATACAAATATTTATTTATTTATTTATTGAGACAGAGTCTCACTCTGTTGCCCAGGCTGGAGTGCAGTGGCACAATCTCGGCTCACTGCAAGCTCCACCTCCTGAGTTCACGCCATTCTCCTGCCTCAGCCTCTCCAGTAGCTGGGACTACAGGCACCTGCCACTATGCCCGGCTAATTTTTGTATTTTTAATAGAGACAGGGTTTCACCATGTTAGCCAGGATGGTCTCGATCTCCTGACCTCGTGATCTGCCAGCCTTGGCCTCCCAAAGTGCTGGGATTACAGGCGTGAGCCACTGCACCCAGTCAAAATATAAATTTTTAATTGTATCTAATGGTTTCTCATTCTTCTTAAGATTTATAAAAGTTCAAACAAACAAGACATGTTATATTTATGTTTATATTACTAACACAATAGCTGTACTTTATAACTAAACAGTCATTTATACATATAGTTGAATCCACATCTTCAAATTCTTATGCAAAATGAAATCAAGGTTAATACCAAGTACCTTTAGGAAATACACAGTTAAATATATTTATGTCCAAATGTGGACTTTAGTTAAATAGGGGAATAAAAGATGAAGCTACTCAAATACATAATAACTGTCTAGTATAGATTAGAAGAAGAAAAAAACAAAACAGATGATCTCTGTAAAGAGAGAGAAGAAGAAAACAAAGAAATAACGTAAGGCAAAGAGGCTAAATAAAAGAGTAAATTAAAGAAGAATAACATCTAAATCACTAGTAACAAGAGTCTAATATGGCTGGTATAGGTTGAGACCAACTTGTACAAGGCTATAAGTACAGGTTGGGGCTTGAATGTTATTCTTGGTTCATTCAATCAATCTTTATTGAGTGTTTACTATATTCCAGGTATTGTTTAAGATAACAAACTATGACCACAGCCTGCTTCTGTATGGGCCATGGTCTAAGAATACTTTTTTTATTTTTAAAGTTAGAACATAACACATACAAAAAACAAAGAAAGGTATACAATAGAGATCATATGGGCTGCAAAACCTAAAATATTAACTATTTTGTCATTACAGAAAAAGTCTGTCAAAGCCCAGTTTAAGATATTGGGGATAAAACAGTGTAAAAGAGAAAAAAAAAAAAAAGAATGCCTTGCCTTTATGGGATATTCTAGTGGGAAGGATACAGATAAACAATTAAAATATATGGTTTGTCAGATGGTATGTGCACAAGTTGTGTGGGGAAGGGGATCAACTGTTAGCAAAGTGGCAGAGATTGCCTCATGGCCCATAGAGCAAAATGGGGTGACCACGTGGGATGAGGAAGGATGTGGTTATCTGGTCTTTTGAGGATGATAAGGGCTATAAAGAGATAGCATCAAGGAGAAATATTTTGATCATGATTGTTGTGGTGAGAGGGGGTCATTTCACTTCAGAAGCCCAGGGCACTAGGACTCTCACTCCTCTCCTGCCAGTCATGAGGTAGAGACTAGGGAAGAGTGTGGTTTCACTGGCAATACCCAGAACTTCTGACTCTTTCTAGATAATCAATGCTTTATTGAGCAGGAGAGCTACAGGTCATAGCTGGGCTTTGAGAGGGTTTATCTGACGGTTAGAGTAAACTGAAGGAAAGAGTCACCAAGCAGGATCCTCAAAGTGACAAAATTTATAACAGTAGGCATTTCCTGAGGTTGACAATGTACTAGAAGAGACCACTGACAAGCACAACATTCTGGTGGTTAGATAAATCTGGGACAAAAGATGAAATTATCGCTGTTGTAAGCACCATAGCATAACAAACACCATACTGAATCAAATCAGTATTCAGTGATATTTTATTGAACTGTTTATTGAGCACCTACTATGCACCCAAAACTTTTAGGAATTGAAAATAAAATGATACGCAGGAAAATATAAACAAGTTCCATCTCTCATGAAATTTCCATTTGAATGCTGTGGGTAATTTCAATTTTTTTTACAAATATTTTGTGTAATTTAGAAGGTACTACTTACATAGGGTGGGCAGGGAGTGCACTGGGGGACATGCCTTTTATGCTGGCTGTTGAAAGATGAAAAGGAGCTAGCCACAGAGTGAGGAGCAGGGAAGTGAATAAAAGTGAGAAGCCCCCGAGGCAATAAAGAGCTGTCAGAACATGAATTGATGACTGTGGCAATTTTGCCTCAGGCAGTTTTGTCAGAGAGCACTACTGGTCCTGTGAGGAGGCAGGGCCTCCTGGGACAGTCCCCAAGTGGAAGGCTAGTCGGAACTGAACCTGCCCTTCTTTTTGTTACTCCTACTCATGGGACCCAGGAAGGGTGTAGGAGAGGGGAATTTCCCTCCAATATCATGTCACTAAGATTCACAGCCTTTAGGTGGTATCCTTACTTTGTCCACTGTGGTGCGGTGCATGCGCACTTTTTAATATGCTTATTATAGACAGCAGGAGGGCAAGAAAATTAATAGCAATCTTACTAGCAGCAGCAGCAGCAACACCTGGCATTTATTGGGGGTTTATACATACCAGGCACTTTATATGTAGGAATTAATTTAGTTCTCAAAATCATTCTGAGATGGGGAATAATACAAACTCCATTTTTCAGATGGGGAAACTAAGGCAAAAAGAATTGAGTAGCTTGTTCAGTTCATACATCTAGTAAGTGTTTGAGGTTGGCAACATGGCCATAGAATTCTCAGGTTCTTACAGCTAATGTACTAAACTGCCTCTTTTCTTGAGGAACAATTTGTAAAGATAAAGTCCAGGTATATACTTTCATTTTATAGAGGTAGTTTGAGCCTCACTTTAAATATTACAAGTGTGTCCCAAATCCCATGTTTTCATTACCCTCATCATTACTATTATTTTAGTTTGATTCTGCGAATAATTGCTTTTTGAGGGATTAAGATCCCCTTTTTCCTTTCCTCAATCTCTATTCCTGTATAAGCTTATTTTCAGGCCTTTAGGCTCTTGGGTAATATGTTCAATCATAAACTTTTACACTCTAGTTCTCCTCAGCTTCAGCTCAAATACATTCTCTTCACAATTCCCTCAGTCCTCCAACTCAATCTGCTTCTTGTCTCTGTGCTTTCCTCCACAGATATAAGATTTGTGGTTTTGAATATTAACTAGTTTTGAGAATAAAATAATAGGCAGTTGACTAAGTTCACTTCATCAGGTAATCTCACTTTTGCATGCCAGGCAGTTGGTAGTACTTGTGAGATTAAAACTTGGCACTCAGACAAATAACAGACAATAAATTTCATGATACTGATAACTGGATAATTCTAAGTTTTCCTTGCCTTTATTTCTTTGTTTACTAGACTCTGTTTAAATAAACTGATCAAGCAAATTTTCAGAGATTATGTATGAAAATAGGAGTATAATAGATTTGAATGCCTAAAACCAGCAAGCAACCCCAAATACTCCAAACAAACAAACAAACAAACCTTTAGTCAGTGCAGAAATGGCTATTTATGTATTAATTGTTTTGGTACTTTTAAGTCAAATCTAAAAGTTCTAAGAGAAAGAATATCTCTTAAATCTGACATGAAAATACCATATGAGAACAAATAAATTGAAAATTATCTGTATTTCCTTTATATTTCTAGTCATCATAGCTTATTTCATTAAATTCATTAGCTATATAATCTCATTTCATCACTTTTGTGTGCACCACAGGGCTCTAGACAAAATGATTAAAATACAACACAGCCAGATATGGAAAACATCCTTACCTTTGAAGAACACAAAATTCCCATCGCTATTTTCATAAACTGCATCGATACTAGGAGGCAGGCCCCGCCAGAAGTAAGTAATTTGCATTGGGTATCCATCCATCACCCTGTTGTTTCTCACTCGCCAAAACCACTGGTCCTGCAAACCAAGTAAAGGCATCTCTCAACAAATATGTAGGCCTCCCTGGTATTTCACGGTGCAATGGCTGGATGCTTTTGAAGTCAAGTTGGTTTCCTTATTATTGTCTTACATTAAATCAGTCAGAGAAAGAGCTAAACAACTTGACCACAACGATCACAAAATCTTTTGTAGTGAACTCCTTAATGTCTAAGCCATACAGTGTAATTAAAAACATAATGTCAACATACTGAATCTTGTCATTTTGCATTTTCTCCAGGGCTTTCTAGATGCAGGTAGCACAGACAAGTCCCTGCCAGATTTGTGGATATGTCAGCTTCTTGAGTATGAGAGCAGCGCTAGGGCCATGTATGCTTCCTAACATTTTTAGATATATGCAAGATCTCCACACCTACCATGTTGAGGATGAAATATCTGTCTGTATGCCCCTGTTATGCCTATTGTCTCATATAGTTATAAAGTAGAGCCCTCTTTCATCATTAAACGTATTTTTGGCTGATAACTTTACTCAAGAAAAATAGGCAAAATTATTTTCAAAAAATAAATCATCACAGAGGATTCTAGTCTGGGTTAATTGCCTTTCCTATCTGCTCTGGTAACACCCTGTACTTCACCCAATCATAGCACAGGTCATTTTACAGGAAAAGTGTTTATTCATTCTTACCGCTAGTGAAGAACACATGGCTTGACCCATAGCAGGTTTTTATAAAGTTGTTGAATTAATAATTGGCCTACACACAATATGTTTCACCATAATATTTACTAAGGGCAAAACATCCCGAAAAACAAAAACAAACCCTTCAAACCCAAAAAAAGATACATCTGATGACACTAAGTAGTTTTCTATTTAAAATCTGAAAATAAACGAAGGACTACTCAGTGTTTTAATATTTAAAAACTAGGTGTATTTTAAAAATTGATTTTAATACAATGAAAATTTCACTTTATTTTAAATTTCTGTACGTATAAGCAATATTTCACTTGGATGTTAAATATATCCACTATTTAGACAAGTATATATCACAAAAATACTTCCATTTTAATTATCTGCTTTCTTTCTTGCTCTTTTCATACAACTTATATATTATATAAGTGATTTATTTTAGGACCTTCTCATGCTTTTGGTTAACAATATGTTAGCCTAACCAAACTTTCTAGGATTTATCAATTACACATATATTCACACACACACACACACACACACACACACACACACACACACAATCTACTGAGGATTCTTGGACTTCAGTTAATATGATAACAATGAACTTTCTTTCACTCAAATGAATCCGAACATGAAAACTGTCTTAAAAGCCTTTAATAGTTGTACTTTGTTCTAGTTATCATGCACTGTCTTCTCTACCAACTTCTGTAATTTTTAAAAAATGAGGAAATAGCTTAATTAATGGCTCTAAGCTCATATGCAATTCTTGTTCTGTTACCTAACAACTGTGTCACCTTGGTCAATATATTAGTCATTGAGTTAGCACAAACTAATATCTAATTTATAGCATGATTACTGTATAACATACAAAGAACTTTCTGAGAACCTGGCACAGACTAGTACCAACATTTTTGGTTGTTGTTATTGTTAAAATTATATTGAAACAAGTTATCTACTTTCCCTGTTCATATTCCTGTTTACAGTTTTGACTCTTATTCATTGTTTCCTCTTTGGATGTCAGCTATACTATAGATCCAGCCAGGTATCTCATTCCAACCAATTTGTAAAAAATGTTTTTCACCTTTTCTTGATAATTTTCATGGTGCTAGGTGGCCTGGATTAATAATGTTTTGATCCATATGCAGTAGATAAAAGAAACAGATTTTCAAATACAATTTCATATGCAGATTGATTCAGAGAAATATACAGAGGCATGAAAATAAAGAGTTCACTGCAAATAAAATATAAGTCAGTGATATTCTAATCACTTAAAAGAAAAATCATAATTTTTGTTTAGATATAACAAGGGCTTCTAACGGGGTGTTTAAACCATGCCAATCTCCAAATAAAGTGTTCTTAAATTATTGTAATATATATGCCAAAATAATTAGTAGAAATGAATAAACAAATGGATTCTGATAAAGAAATAATGACCATGACTATCTATGAAACAATGAAACAGAAAGCTCTCCAAGCTGAAGAATGGGAGGAAATCTAGTGAAAAAACCTGGACTACATTCCAATTTTTCCCACAAAAGCCCTTCCCATTGCTATAATCTCACCACATATGGAGCCAGGCCAGTGGCTCTATGGAACAGACACATGTTGCAGTCTGCAGATAGGAGTACAACTCCAACTTGCCACTAATAAGGGGAGAAATGCAAGTTCTGTCTCAAGATAAACATAGTCAATTTGCAAAAATTCAGAAGGTCATGTGAAACTGCAGATGAATTTCACTGGTTTTTGTTGACAGCAGCCTTGGCAGAGAGTCATGTAAATTATAGACATTCAGGTTGTGCCTCTATTCAACTTATCTGCAGTTTAGCAGAGAGCAATGGTACAAATAATTTAGAAAGCATCTGTCACAGTGGAGGTAAACTCATGCCATGGTTACTATAGATTGCCATTTCAGAAATAGGGTTTGTGAACAATTCATAGAGAAAGGATGCTTAAAATGCTATTTAGGTCTCTGTGCAAATTTTCCTTATAAGTGAGACATCACCTGATGATGCTGTCTAAAACTGAAGTCCCTCACTGCACTCATACAGGTCTGCTGGATATCTTCACCTCCCTTTCCTGTTGTATTTTCCTTCACTGCATTTACAGTCGTTTTATACAATACTTGTTTTACTAATTTATTGTTCATTCTCTCTCCGCTAAATACATAAGCTCTCTGACGGCAAGAATGTCGGTCTTTTGTTTACGTATAGTCCCCTATTTCCAGAAAAGGACCTTACACATAATAGGTGCACAATAAACATTTCTTTAAAGAAAACAAAATGTGAAGAGAAAAGAGCAAAGTAAAAGTAATCATCCTTTTAGAAGTCAATGTTTTAAAATTACATCTCAGTTTTTTTCCCTGTTGTGGTTAAGATGTTTTCTTATTTAAAAATTATAAAAGCTATGAAGGGGTCACACGAACATAAAAATTCTATTTGTATAGGTAGATGTTTAGTACATATTCTGTTTTCCAGAAAAGTATGATATTTAAAGGTCTTTGAACAATAAAGAAAAAAATACATTTGGTTTCACTCTTCTAAACAACATAAGTTTGGTTTTAGTTTTAGATGGGGAGGGAAAGAAAGACGAATAACCCTTATGGAGCTCTAAATCTGCTATTTGTATGTTGTCTCAAGCTTCTTATCTCCTTCCCTCCTTCTTCCTTCCCTCTCTCCCTTCCTTTTTTTCTTCTCTCTCCCTCTTCCTCTCTCTTTCTCCTCTCCCTCTCTCTTTCTTTGGTTCAGCCCTTATAGAAGGAGGTGGAAGGGGAAATAATAACCATAACTAGCCTATCTGCAAAGTCAACTTGTGAAAAAAACAGTACTTAAACATTACCAAATTGGAATTCCTACTTAAACACCAATATTTCACTTACGATACAAGCACATATGGTCTTACATGTAGATTTATTTTCCATGTAGCATAGAACACAGACAGATCATTTAGTTCACAGAGATAAGTTCACATAGTGTACACCGTGGAGCAGTAACACACGGGGAAATTCTGTTTATTATTCTTTTACATCCTTTAAAATTCTGGCTCATGACAGGCATATTTGTTTGCTGAGAACTATAAGGAAAAGGCCTACTGTCTGAATATGAAACGATGATGTTAATGATCTACTATCAGCAGAAATTGCTGTTTTCAGGACCTTTTAAAAAAACTAATCAGCTGAGGCAGGAGAATAGCTTGAACCCAGGAGGCAGAGGCTGCAGTGGGCTGAGAATGTACCACTGCACTCTACCAGCATGGGCGACAGAGTGAGACTATGTCTCAGAAAAAAACAAAACAAAACAAAAAACAAAAAGCTCATCAGTAGAACTGATCTACTTTTACTTCTCTTCTGATACATAGATTCATTTATTCAACCAACAGCTTGCCATAAATCTACAAATGTGTCACGTGTTCACACTGAACATTTCTAGCAGTCACCAGTTGTTCTTTGGACCCTCCTCTGCCAAGCCACCTTGGTCCTGCTCTGTCTAGTCTTCCCCCTTTCTGAAACAGCATCTCAAATCTCTTTATTTCTCACCATCACCACTGTCACCATCCAAGTGCCACTGTATTTCACTGAGATGACTTCAGTGCCAATGCAAAGCCTCTACTTTGCCTCCTGCTGCATCTAGAATGAAATTCAAACTTGGACTTCTGCCTCCAGCTCCTACGTAGCTCCTAGCAGTCTCTCTTGTGCTCACATTGTTCCAGTTGTATCAGCTTCCTTTCAGCTGCTTGACAGAGGAAAGCTCTTTTCTTCCTTAAGACATCTTACAGGCAGTTTGCCCTGCAGCAGGCCCTCTGTTCCTGTGGTTTCACTTTCCACAGTTTCAGTTACCTGTGGTCAACCCTAGTCCAAAAATAGGTAAGTCTAATGTTATAAGGTATTTATCCACAAAACTTTTATTACAGTATATTGTTGTAATAGTTCTATTTCATTATTAACCTCATACTGTGCCTAATTTGTAAATTAAACTTTATCATAGGTGTGTGTATGTATAGGTAAGAACATAGTGTATGGTCTGGTACTATCTGCAGTTTGAGGCATCCACTGGGGGTCTTGGAACATATCCCCCATGGGTAAGAGGAGACAACTGTATTTTAAATGTTCTTCCTTTTCCATCAATTTGAACCACAAATCATCCATTAATTCTCAGCTGAAATGTTATTCTGTAAAGTGGGCTTGGCTGCCCTCTGACTGAAATTACGTAATAGTATGCTACGATCTCAATGTTTGTATCCCCTCAAGTTCTTATGTTGAAATCCTAACCCCCAAGGTATTAGGAGGTGGGGCCTTTCCTTTGGGAATGATTATGTCTGGAAGGCAGAACCCAAATAAATGAGGTTATTGCCCTTATAAACGAGGCCCTAGAGAGCTGCACTGCCCCCTCCACTGTGTGAGAACACAACTAGCAGTTGCCATTTATGAAAAGTGGGTCTCACCAGACATGGAATCAGCTGGTGCCTTGACCTTAGATTTCCCAGTCTCCAGAAATGTGAAGAGTAATTTTCTGCCATTTATAAAGTGCCTAGTTATGGTGTTCTGGTGTAGCATATCCTGATGAACTAAGACATCCTCGAACTGTCTCATGGTACTCTGCCTTTTGACTTCACAGCACTTACACATGTGTTACTGCATCATTGTATTTGTGAAGTAATTTATTCCACCTGCTCCACTGTATGATATGCTCCAAAGGAATGGGGCAGTGTGTATTTTACTTATCACCGGATTATCAGCATGGTGAACTGTGTCTGGTTTACTGTAGGAGTACAACACATTTACTAGAAAAATCTACCAATTTTTTTCACCAAACTATCATAGGATGAGTACATATACCTGAGATTGTTTAAAGCAAGGTAGCTGTTTAATGAATATTAAGCCTATTTATTAAGATGACATTCTAACAACCTCCACCTCTTGGGTTCAAGCAATTTTCCTGACTCGGTCTCCTGAGTAGCTGGAACTACAGGCATCTACCACCATGCCCAGCTAATGTTTGCATTTTTAGTAGAGATGAAGTTTCACCATGTTGGCCAGGCTGGGTCTTGAACTCCTGACCTCAAGTGATCCACCTGCCTTGGCCTCCCAAAGTGCTGGGATTACAGGCGTGAGCCACCACACCTGGCCGTGTGTTATGTTTTGAAGGTTTCTGATGTGGGCATGGAGTGTGTCCGGGGAAACTGGTGTTGAAAATTAAGCTAGTTCCTAAGAAAAAAATTGGGTATGCAACAACACTGAAAGAAAGACAAAATTGTGGCAGCTATATACATAATAAGGAGGAAAGTGATTTATATGAATGCTTATTAGGCAGAGAAAGAAAAGGTGGTCTTGGTTTTCCATTCCTCGGCAGGGCCTGCTTTGGTTCTACCTCTTTGCAAGCAGTATGAGATTTCAGAAGCACCCAGCTAGATACTCTCTATTGCGGAGTAACCCTTGGTAGCAAGGCTCATCATGCAGTCTCATAGGTGAGTGGAGTTTGGGAGGTAGCAGTGCACAGGTAGCTACATATATCTGGGCAGAATGGAGGAGCCAGCAACAAATACTAACCCTAAGACAGACGTCCAAAGGTTTACCAATTTCAGAACATTGCCCTTCTGAAGGGGCAAGAAGAATAAATGGGGAACTTCAGTTGGAGTTCAGGGAAGGAGAAGTATACTTTGGAGAAAACTGCTATTAAATAGCTGTTACTTTCACCACTGAACTGACTCATTGTTTTAGTCATATTTCAAAAGCATGGAGAAAAAGCAAACCATCAGAATTTCTCAGAAAATTTCTTATTTAAAGTTTTTTAATAACACCCTATGCCAGACTCTATATCTCATAATCATAGCCATAATTACTGCACTTATTGAAATAAAAATTGATGATGGTGTGGCTTGTGCCTATAATCCCAGCTACTTCGGAGGCTGATATAGGAGGATCACCTGAGTCTAGAAGTTCCACGCCAGCCTGGGCAATATAGTGATACCCCCATCTCTAAGAAGAATTAAAAAAAAAAAGACTGATGATGATGGCTAATACTAATGATTAGGTTAAATGTATACATTTTTAGGGTATTTTATGTAAATATTTGAATATATCACCTAATATTTCCAACAATAAAATATATTTAATAGAAATATAATACATAAATGTATTATAGTAAAAACAGTTTTTTTTTCTAAACAGCTCATTTTAAAACGTATTACTAGATTCTGTTGAAAAGGTGACAAAAGCATTTGTTGCTCAGAATGGTGAAGTAAGAGGAACTCAGGAAGTTGAAGCTGTTGGATTTATAAGCATGTCTATAGTAGCTGGTTTTCTTAAAAAACCACCATATTATATAAAAACATTGGTTGTGACCAATAAATTTGAAAAATAAATTTGTTTTCGAGAACAAACAAGGTTGCTAACAAAGTAAAAAGCTATGACAACATGGAGAAAATATGTGTATCCCAGATCACAAAGGGTCAATTAATCTAATATATAAAGAACTCTTAAAAATCAAGGAAATAAATCCCCAAACCTTATAGAAAAATCAGTAAAAGACATGAACAGTTCATACACACACACACACACACACACACACACATGGTTTATAAATGTAGGGAAAGATACTCAACCTCACTCATAAGTAAAATGCAAATTGAAACTATTTTGATATACCATGTATTATCAGATTGTTTTGATCTCATGGCTTATAGGAATAGGTACCCATATATATTTCTGGTAGGAGTGCAAAATGGCATGATGCTCATGGAGATCAATATGGCAACATCTAATAGCATTACATACATATTTGTCTTTTGACCCAGTAATCTCTTCTCTGTCAATCCACTTCAAATTAAGATACAACCTCCCAAATAAAAAGATGCAATACATTACAAATTCCTATGATATACTATAATAAAAATATATTTTTGCAAGCTTTCTCACTGTGATGTCATTTGTGATAGCAAATGTATTTTATCTTCTGTATAAAAGAGGATGAGAAAATTGATCTATATTAATATTGTTGTATAGGCATAGGCATAAATATAGATAAAATATAGATATTGCTTATGTTGTCCTTACTAAACATATAACACAGAAACTAATATAAAAGTGGTTACTGAGTAATAAAAATGGGTGGAACATACTAAATGTGTGGAAATGCAGGACAGATTTCTCAGACTATGCGCATGTTTTATATATTAAAAAAAAATTTTGTGTCAGGTTGAATTGTTAAAAATTAAAAAAAAATTAAAATCAAAGGTAAAAAAAGCATGTGCTAAAAATAAATCCCTAAATTCATCTGTATAAGAAATTGGAAACACCCACACAGAGAAAATAAATATATCATATGACTTTGGAACCGAGTACTCTGATTGTACATTACTGGGAAACAGACCACAAAAGAAACTTCAAATAAATATTAATCTTGATTTAATAATTTTATCATTAAAAGGATTTCTGGTATTATAAACTTAAAACCATTATAAGACAAAAGTTAATATGTTAATATTATTAGCACAAAGAGTTTCAGAGTAAAATAAAGAGATACAACGATGTTAATTCATGTTATATTTGGATTAGAAATTAGAATGAAAATAATTCATGATTTAAACACATACACAAATAGCATTTTCTAATGTTTTCTAAATTTTAAGGAAATTCTCACAATTTCCTAATTTTGTTGACTCAAAAGACATAGAAGCCATAATATCCGACCAACAGGTATTACATAGAGCTCCTATTAGAAGGAATCAGGGCTTCCTGAAGAACAGTTGAGTCTGGGCTCAAGATAGGCTAATTACAAGGTAAGCCTGGGACAATTGTGATGAAGTAAGAAATTACTCAAGACTAATGGCAGCATGCCAAAACATGAGAGCAGCTTAAGCAAAGGGTAAATTTGGGATAAACTGAGAATCAAAAGGAAAAATGGCTGCAATTGGGTATAATATACTGAATGAATATATTTAAGAGTTCAGAGCATTAATCATTACTATTGCAACTGGCTATCGCAAGAACTCTTTTCACTGAAACTTGGTAATCAAAGGGAAAGAATTAACTATGAGAAAGAGTTAAACATATGTGCTGCCTTTTGAGAAGAAAAAATGTAGTTCATTTCTAGTTCATGAGAGTTAGCTTTTAAGAGAAGACTGCCTAATGCAGAAGGGAAAACAGAAAGAGAAAAATCATTTTGCAACTCCCAATTAAATAACTGGTTCAAGCAAGAACCATCATTGAATGTGACTACATTCCATCTATCATTGAGAAAGAAGATATTTGCACACTACTAAAAAACAGGGTGCAAAGTAGGCAAAAAAAAAAAACAAAAATTTTTATATTGTGCTAACTGTAGATTCACATGCAGTTATAAGAAATAACACTAATAGATTCATTTTTCCCTTCCCTACTTTTCTCCCAATGGTAACACTTGCCTAACTACAGTAAAATTTCTAAACCAGAAAAGTGAGATTGATCCAACTTACCAACCTTACTAAAATCTCACCAATTTTACATGTATGTATTTATGCTAATTTTAATAGCAAAAGTATACCTTTCCAAGGCAAAGTTATGTCCGTTGCCACCCTAAGCATCAAGGATTGCATCAGTTAGAGTGGACATCTTGCTATATGCTCATAATGTGATGCAACACAAATAGCTAGACATCTGAAAGTCACAAAATCTATGATGTACAATCATGCAGAAGCAAAAGTTGTTAAGCCAGAACCTAGTTGGGCCTTCAGACTTGACTTCTTCACATTTAAGAGAGGAATAACTTAAGACAAGCAATCAAACACATTCTAAAATGGGAGATAGTTTATAAGACTATAAACTTGGCTTGGTTTCAGCAAGAAGAAAAAGGAGGAAAAAAAAAAAAAAAAGAAAAGAGGCTGGGAAAAAAGAGCCCATTAAAAGATCTAAAGAGACATAGCCAAACGCAACACACAGTCATTTGATCCCATATTTAAAGATCAAATTTCATGATACCTGCAACTTTGTTTTGCCAAACAGTTGCACATGTGCATTGCATTTGCACACATACATACATATGAAATAAATATAAGCAAAACACTAATAGTTGTGAAATCTAAATATTAGGTGTGAGCATATTTACTCTTACAACTTTTCTGTATTTTTGAAAAATTTCTTAGTAAAAAGTTGAAAATATATATTTATTAAAAATCTGGAAAATACATAGGTAACTAACTACATTATGAAAATACATTATCACAGAAGCTTTGTAAATATTTGTGATGGGTAAATACCATTCCAACTAGTGACTATAAGTTTAATAAACCTCCATTGAATAGCCATTTAGATTTGCTACTATAAAAAAGGCTGCAACCAACATCTTTGTTCATTAAAAAAGAAACAAAAATATGTTTTGTGGCATGTAACCAAGGGTAATATATGCTTCATTTGACTGTAACATATGTGGACTGGAAATGTAAAATCACATATTGTGATACCATGCAAATGCATTATAAATTCATTAATTTAATTTCACACTACATTTTGTTATCAGGTTTACTGTTTACAGAGATTGTAAAACGTACTGTAGCGTTTAAAGAGAGAGCAATAATATTTACACTTAATTAACTACGTTACTTTTTCAACATTGGAAAAGAAAAAGTAAAGTCATAAAGAAGAAAAAACTATTAAGGGAGCCTTAATAGATGTGTCTGGCAAAGATAATGCCATTCTGGGAAGCTTTCAATATTTTATCACAAGAGCTGACATAAGCTGGTTTTTGGTATGTAAATGTTAGGGGAAAACCTGTTCAAAGCAACCATTAGAATAGACTTTTTCACTAAGACAGTTGTGAATGTCTGCAATGATTTTGCAGGCACGGTTTTCAGGGCTCATCAATTAAGATTGACCAGATATAATTCTGTGAGAAATGATGTAGCAGTACATCTCAATAGGTCAAATCACTTTGGGTACTGCCAGTATTTTTGAAAAATGCTCAAAATATAGACTTTATTATAGTAGAGGAAGGAAGTGACATATTAACAAATGATTCTTCTAAATAATTTCTAAATTCACAATTCTGAAGTTTCCCTTAATGTCTTTATTTTCAAGCAAGAATGTCACAGTTACCATTTGGATTAAAAAATGTAGACTATTTTAGTACATAAAGTGTTTATTTGTGTTTCAAAAGAAAAGGGAGTTGATATATTCAGAATACTTTGTTTACTACTTGTGCTAAGTTTATGTGTTAACATTTATAGTCTCCAAACGTTAAATATTCATTTTTATATTAATTTATATGGAAAAATCTCAACACCAAAGAGTTAAGTGATGTACCAGATAGGGACCCCCTTTTTATTCATTAGTATTCATTCAAAATTCTAACTTAGAGAATACTAATTTTAAAACTTAAAAATTCATAATCATTCATGAAGATCATAATATAAATATTCATTTTTATCCAATTTCTATACATAAACAATAAATCATAAAAAAGTGTTGCTACACCAAAAATGTAGTTCAGCCCTAGCATAGAAAGAGCGATCTGGGGAGTAAGTGAAAGAAGGGTGTGTGCTGACACTCTTGTCTTTTTAGGTATTTATATCTTTTTCCTGTTTCTTCTTTAATCTACTCTTGTTCAGAAATCACTGGGGGATGGTTGCAACAAAGAAAAGAACAATCACTAAAAAGTTTACCATCGATATACTGCAGTTAGGGAAAGTAGTCACAAATTCCTGATAAGAATGCACCACACATTACTGCTGTATGACATTCTAATTTTGTTCTCCCTCTTTGAGATCTGAAGATCCCATTAGTAAGGTGCTCTAAATAATTCACATACCATATAATTAAATGTTGAAACAGGCAAAAGGTTTCATTCCTTCCATTGTACCAGCAGTTCTGGATTCAAAAATATGAACTCTTTAAGAATGTATATTCAATCTACAGAGGAGGAGAGGCAGACAGCTAATTTCAAAATGCTCTGTAAAATGCTATTCTTGCTGTCTCTATAAAATGGGAACTACCCTTCAGTGAATATTATGAGCTGGGAAAACAGCTGTATCATTAGCACACCTATCAAGAATTACCATCCTTTTATTTTCGAACTGAAGAAAGATGTCTCATTTACAATAAAATCCAGGTTCTTGCTGACTATAGGGCCATTTCTACCTAAGGTACATAGACAAGGTATTCAATTTAGTTTTTTCACCACCCAAGTTAAAGTTGTCTCTTCAATCTCTTTCTATCAAAGCATCATGTTTTATTTTCTTCACAATACCTATTGTTCTCTGAAATTGCCTTGTTTATTTGTTCACTTGCTTTCCATCAGAGTATGTGCCTCATCTGTCTTATTAAAACACTGTATCCCTTAGCCCTGGAACAGTTCCCAGCACCATTTGTTGAATGAATGTTCAAAGATAGGGAGAGAAAACAGAGACAGAGATAGATTAGCAAATCTTTTGCTTGGCCTGGAATTTGGGAAAATTTGGTCAATATTCTGTTTAGATGTCTTCACAGAAACTCTTAGGTGTCCTCACAGAAACTCTTAGGTGTCCTCACAGAAACTCTCCCTCAGGCCCTCTTTCCTGCTTCTGTAGCCCTAAACTGGCCTATTGACTTAAATTGGCCAGCCTACTTAGACCATTGAATGGAAACTATAATTTTAATTTATACATGAAAATTATAATTTATAAATTTATACATTATTTATTACTATAAGTGGAAATTATAATAATTTATACATTATAATTTCCATCCAATGGTCTAAGTAGGCTGGCCGATGTGCAAGTCATATGTATATTCTTTTCCATAAGCAGCAGCATCATACTTTGCTTTCTCTTTTTCTTTTTTAAGGTACAATCTAGGCTTCACCTCCTCTGGGGATACTTCCTTTAAACTATGCCTCCTATTCCCCCAAAGACTTTTTGCTTTTTAGGCGACTGTCCTGCTTATTCCCACAGCATACTTTAGTTCCTATAATAGCAGCCAGTGTGCCATGGCATAGACATGCTGAGTAGGGTGGGAAAGGAGATGTTTCATGATATGACATAGGAAGAGGGAAAGGGTTGAGCTAGAGCTACAGAGTATATTTTCAGCTTGGTCTTCAGTCAGACATGTTCTTTCTCTCCAGACTTCACCATACCACACAAGAGGAATTTCCCTGGGCTGAAAGAATGTAGAAAGTAGAGCAGGCCATCAGCTTTCGGAATACGATATTGAGGCCCAGTGCAGCGGCTCACTCCTGAAATTCCAGCACTTTGGGAGGCCAAGGCAGGAGAATTGCTTGAGCCCAGGAGTTCAAGACCAGCTGGGGCAACATAGTGAGATCCTGTCTCTACAAAAAATAATAAAAAAAAAAATAGCTGGGCATGGTGGTGCACGCCTGAAGTCCCAGCTGTTTGGGAGGCTGAGGTCGAGGAATTGCTTAAACCTGGGAGGTTGAGGCTGCAGTGAGCCGTGATTGTGGCACTGCGCTACAGCCTAGGGTAACAGAGTGAGATCCTGTCTCCAAAAAAAAAGTATATACATATATATCTATATCTATCTATCCATATATATATATATATAAAATGTGTGTGTGTGTGTGTATATATATATATGTATAGAGAGAGAGAGAGAGAGAGAGAGAGAGAGAGAGAGAGAAAGAGACAGAGAGAGAGAAGAAATAAAGAGTCAATAGACTCTACTTATAAGCCCTGAGCAAGTGCATAGGCCTAAGTGGGAGGGAAGCAGGCAGGGGGGTTTGCCCAGGAGGGAATGTGACATAGGCAAATATATATATATTTTTTCTTTCAAAGGAACACAAAGTCAGTTGTCAACAAATTAAGTGTTAAAGGCCTAGGCCGAATGACTGATTTGCTCCTAAGAGATAAGGGTAGACAGGGCAGGGAATTCCCAAGAAATTACAAAGCAAAAAACCCTGAAAGATTCCTAAGTGACTTTGCTTTGGAGTTCAGAAACAGTTGTTGCCATAACAGGGGAGACTAATCCTCATTACCATTACCTAATTGCTTTATGCTAATATGCTCTTGAAAGCATTCCTTTTGCTGTCTCTGTGTGGCTGTGGTTTATTTACTTAAATACAGAGTTCAAAAGGTAACTGCCCTTCTTTACACTCAAAGTAAGTCCTCAACACACAACTTGCTGTGGAGTAAAATAGTGACCAAGTTCTAAGGCAGTCTTGAGGGAAGTCAGATGATCACAATCATTAACGAATGGAAAGCACTGTGCTATTGGGTCATTTTTATGGGTTTTACCCATGACTTACTGTTGAATACAAAAGCAATTGGAGAAAGTTCTAAAAAATAAAAATAAGTCAGTAAGTTTCCTAATCATTCAGCAAAATTATGAAGCCTTGAGCAACTATGTTGATGTGATCAAATAATTTTTGAAAATCATTCTGAGCAACTGGGAATCTAAAGACAAAAGACAGATAAAATAAAATTGGTGTATAACATTGGAATCTTTGTGAATGTATAGAAGTTGAACATAGTACCAGGTGTCATTTGGGCATAAAAGAGATGGTATGTCTCTTTCACTAGGCTGGAAGATCCATATATTAAGAATAACTCAAGAAGTCTTTTAAGGTGAGGAAGGATGAAGTTGACTGGGCTTTCACAGAAAAACTTTCAGAGTGTTATGGAAAAGGAAGTTAATACGTATCACACAAAAGAAAAGCACAAAATAATCTATGCTTCATAAGGCTGAAGATTATGGTGAACAGGAGAGGACATCTCTTCTTGGTAAAGGGGGAAATAAGATTTGATGACCAGGAGGCATTCAGGTAGCATGTGGTGGGAATGCATGCTCTAAGAGGATAGAGTGGTAACTGAAGGGAAGGTATGGCAATTCTAGAAGTAACTGTACACAATGTGATATGAAATGGAAAGGCGACAGCTTGATGGGGCATCCAATGATATGATCATTGAAGTAGAATGTATATAAGAAAACAGGAAATGAGGGACTAAAACGAAGAGGAAATGATGTAATAACACATGAGGATTTACAAGGGTCTGACAGGCTGTGCAGCATTGTGCTATGTCTAAGGGGAAGATGTTCACTTAGGGTTAGAAAAGAAAGCACTAGGGATTTCAGGAGGGAAGTCCACTACTGCAACAAGTAGAGAAGATAAAGCACTTCAGTTAGGTAGAGAAGTAAATGTTAAATAATAAAACACACATCCCAAACTGAGGATGCTAAGTGAACAAAACATAATAAAAAAATCAAATTAGGTTCCAAGCATTAAGAAAGAGAAGGTGAGTTCATAAAACACATTTATATATGTGGAAAAATTCCTTGTTGCTCAATCATATGTATAGTATGTTGGGAAATATAGTGAAAAGTTCAAATGTAATTCAGAATATGCTATTTTCCCTGTATTTCTTCATGAGTAGTCAAATTAATGTGGAAGCGAGGAGAGGAAACAAGGTTATTTAGTTGAGCAAATAAATTTTTTCTCCCTGTCTTCTGCTTATATGTGAAGGGAGAAATATATTCCAATTTACTTTTTGTTTTTTTTGCAAGGATTTAGAATTTTTCAGTGTTTCTTGATTTTTATTGTGGGGTTGAAAAAGAAGTTGCAATGGTAATTAGTTTTATGCACATCATGAATATAGATGAATCTTACTTTATGCCACACATCTAGTCCTGAAAACTTGGTTATTGATTATTGTGCAAAGCAAATACTATTTCAATTGAACTAAAATGGAATAATATTTAAAGGAATGATATTAAAGGAATGAATCATTTTGTTTTAATTTTATAATTGTTCTTCCTATGGAATATTAAATAAAACTATATTGTATTGAGACATGTTTAATGTTAAATATTTATGGCTCAAGTATTTTTGTATTGAGCTGCATTCAGACCATTATTTTCTGAAAGGAAAACTGAGTCAGTGAGTTATGCACAAAATGAGTGAGTTGGTAATACATGGTCCATCAAGTTCATCTTTCCTTTGATTGGTACTCAAATACATGAGTAAAAATTGTCAAACTTTAATTTTAAAAATTACTTTTATATTACTGATTACAACTAAACATGTGTCTACACAATATATATCTTAAAGAGCTTTACAAAACAGACATTGTTCCATTCAATTCCAAAGCTGAAGTTGAACAATTAAAACAAGTAAACGTGGGCCTAGGTAATACTGAAATAGCTTTTGTGGTCTGAATATGTCTCATGTGATCTGATGTATAGAAAAATAACATTGTTACTATTATTCTCATGAATATAAGCATATATATTTGAGTTCAATTTGCCAAGCTACACTAATAAAAGTAGTCAATGTTGTGTCTGGAAAATCGTGGAAGGGGTAAAGCCTTTTATTTCTCTTTCCTATTGATCCTTCAAAATGCTTTTTTGACCTACAGTAACTTAATTTGGGCGCTCAGTGAACATCATTTTCATAGCTGTTTTCTTAAGAGTGTTTTTTAGATTCAATCATCATAATTAAATCAATCATTAAACAGAAGTCACTCATATGATTAAAAATCAGATTTTCTCCTACTCCCAAAGACCAATAAAGAATACAGATATCTACCGTTTTGCAATATTTTAACACTATCATTCATTCTTGTTGAATACTTTTTTCATATAAGATCAATAATACCTATTTTCCCCCAAAAGATCATTGCAGATTTGTTCGTCCTTAGTCAGATTCTGTCATAACTATTTCTTACTAGTCAGATACAATAGAAATTGTGACAGTGAAGACAAAACACATTAAGGGAATGGAGGTTAATGCTCTTCAATTCAATAGCTTTCTGTATATTGTTCTGGTTCATTTCTTCTGGGTATAGAGTGTTGCACCATTACCTCCTAAGCCACAGAGGAAGTAACAGTATTTTAGCGTATGCCACAGGAAAAACAAATGAAAAGACGGGGTAGCAGGAACGTGACTAATTCATTTACACACACATGCACACACACACACACAGGTTTAAGATATTCTCTTAATCAATGTATTTTCAACTCAGAGACAAATTCTAGTTTACCTCTTATTAGTAGTCCGAAGGTATAACTTAAATTTTTAAAAGAAGTAATCAATTCATACTTTCCGAAACACTGATAATTATTTAAAATTAATTCTGTAGATTTGTGCTGTCAATATGGTAGCCACTAGCCATTTGTAACTACTTAAAGTTAACTAAATCTAATTTTAAAATTACTTCCTTAGCTGCACTAGCCACACTTCAAGTGCTTAATAGCAGCCTTTTGACTTGTAGCTATCATACTGAGTAGCACGCACATAGAGTACCTTCATCATTGTAGTAAACTCTATTGAATAGCCTTGCTCTAGAAAATAACATTTTAGCATTTGATCAATGTTATGATTTTTTTCTCATACTTATTTAAGACTCCTGTACTGCTATGAAAATAAATTCCAAAATGCAGCAGTGATTCAAGACTATGAGAAAATGTTGAGTGAGATAATTCTAAGGCACTAGTGTTTCTAGAGTCAATCTTCAGCAGAAACACTGTAACTATTGATTAAAAAATGTGCAGTGTTTCTACAACTCCACTGGTGTAGTCAGTTGAAATGCTAATTGTGGTATCACAGTATCATAGGTATAGGCACTATGGCTATAACTTTCAGAATTTTGTTTTTTCTTTTTAGAATCTGACAAAAAACATTATTTAGCTACAGGTCTAATTGAAATGTTATTTCCTTTTATCGTTGTATTGCTGGTTCTTTGTCTGTTTAAACCTCAGCTAAAATATCACCTCTTCAGAAAAGATCCTCCGGAAGCTACAGCATCTTCCTTTCCACATATCCCAACTGTTAGCGTCTATCACATAACCCTGTTTAATTTTCACCTTTGAATTTGTTAATGTCTCAAATACTTATGTATATTTATGTGATTTTTGACTGTCCTTTCTTTCTCCCAAATAAAACTCATCTTAGGAGAGGGATTTTGTGGTGCTCATTGTGGTATTCCCTGATACTAAAAGTCTGCCAGGCAAAGGCAGGCACCTTATAAATATTTATTGCATAAATAAATCAAAAAATGCATTAAATAAGAAATGAATATTAAAGTTATTCACAGCAGAAATGTGCTTTTTTGAAATATAAAGGCATTTTTAAATTAAAAAATACACTGACTTTTCTTTCCCAATTTGATCTTTGCCATTAATATTTACCAAATTTTATAACGAGATATAGTAAGTACAAAGTTTCATATTGTACATGTAAGTATATCATTCTGAAAGTTAAGTAAAAAGTTAGCCTTTAATGGATGAGACTGACCATCTGTATCTGGAACCCACTCAAGCAGTAGTGAGTATCTCTTGGTGAAACTGGGATGCATGCAGATCTATGGGAAAATAACAAAGGTATTTAATTCTTCTTAAATATTTCCAAATATTCTAAGGAAATCCAGTATAAATGGAGGTTTTGAAATGGGCAATGCAGACTGTTTATTGTTTAAGAAAAAAAAATGATACAAAAAGCAGATTTTGGTCAGGGGGACTTTAATACTGTCCAGGGAGTATATGTCCTGAAAACTTAACACATGTAACAATGTACAATATCAACTACATGCTAGCACAACACTGGGAGTACCAGGCTATCAAAAAATGATTGCTCTAGGGATGCAATTAAGATTGTCTAAGTGCTTCAGAAGTAGATTTTTGATTATAACGTGGCTTATAATGCAGAATCTTCTTGAATATAATTAATGCATATTTTCTGTGAGAATTAAAATTCTCACTATAAATTGATAAGTCACCATTTTGGCCCATCAATTAACCATAACAAGTCTTTTGTGATTTTATTTTGTTCAGTGATTTCTTTTAAGCTCGAATCACTGAGAAAGCCTGGTCCATAAACCTAAAGACTAGATCTTGATACACAGTGACCCTGAGTAGTGAATGAACTGGCCAGCCACCTTCCTGGCTATGTCTAACATCTTAAAATAAAATGCAATTCTGATTTACAGTACCTTAATGTTGTTTGGTATCTAGATTTTAGTTGTTCTTTGTACTTCTTTATAAATAAAATTTAATAAACTTCTAAAATTAATATAATAATTATATAAATGATGGATGATATTTTAAAATAACCCCAAAGTAGCATTTTTAATAGCACAGGAGGTCATTTTAGGCTTTACCTAGATAGGTGAATTACAAATGCTGACATGTTATGCCCTGTTTCAGGAGTGTCTGGGTTATGGTTGAACATCAAACACAATCTTAAATGATATTTTCCTCCCTTTATTTCTATGTATAGACTAGTAATTTCAATGACACTAAATGTTTCATGTTTGAAATGTATAACTAGAGAATTTCGAGGAAACAATCTCTACATGCTATGCCAGAATTGGCCCAAAACTCACACTGAATTCTCACATTAATATGAAATGCCATAACATTTATTTAGTATAAGGTGGGTCTGTCTTGGGCTTAGACCAAGTCAGAGTGTATTACTAGAAATATCAGAAAGAACTCTTTATTTTACATATAACATAACCACATATTATGAGTTCTTGGGGAAGTACGATCGTATATTTTTAATGTGGGATAATTATATTCATTTCTTTTTTTCCAAACATGCTTTAGCTCTGAAATATTCTATGGTGGTTTCCTCCACATAACCCAACAGAATCCTTGACAAGTAAGAGATGAATGTTAGATAACCATAGATTCCACTGATAAATATTACTACAAAAATTATATATAGACTAACTTATAAAGAAATTAACTATAAATATTTGAAGTTATTGATAGTAATCAGAAGAGTGATAAAAAGATTAACTAGTGATATTAGTCACTGATTTTTAAATTAACATCCTTTTTAACACCAAATAAGATGGGCTATGGCTTTATTTTAAAACCTGTTTCCTGACCATAATTATAAACATGAAGTACACAAAAGAAACAGTATCTTTCTCCCTTGTGCTATGTTCTATCTAGTCTTCAGCTTTTGCAGCAAAGATCTAGGGTTAAAAAAACCTCTTTATATTTATAGTTTATAAAATATTTTATAAAATATTTATGATTTGTAATACATAGCTCTCAAGGAAATTCAAGAGGCAGATACACACCAGTAATATATCTCAAAAGAAGTTATGTATTTGTTCCCTCCAGCCAAAAATCCAAAAATATAATGTCAAACCAAAATGTCAGCAGTAGGAGAGTTTGTCCATTTTCTTTTCAGGTCTCATGAAAAACTGTTAGCCCCTTGTACTGTAGTTAATAGGTTTTACTCTGTGTGTTATGCAAAGCCTGTCTATACGCCAACATGAAAAAGGCCTTTAAAGGGACATCAGAGCTTCAGAAACTGCTTGTCAAAAGGATTTCAGTTTTCTTTCTTTGGCCTTCCTAACCACTTTCAAAGGCTTATTTCATTCACAGCAGTTTCCATATTATTAATGCATACAGCTTGCAACTGTAATTCAGGGTGGGCTACATGGTTACGAAATTATACACAGAGTTGATTAGGTATAAAAATACAAGGCACGGCTCTACAGATTTTACAGTACATTAATATTTTACTACTGGCAATGCTTAGTGATATGAAGGAAAATAAGTCAATAATTTGCTAAAAGAAAAAAAACAAACCCTCTATCAATTTGGCCTTGAAATTTGACTTAAATTTTTGCAAATTTATTGTAACTACAGGTAGACTGAAATGTATGTGTGTTTTTTTTTTGTTGTTGTTCTTTAATTTTTTTTTCCACCAGCAACCTAAATAGAAATGGCATGGTAGAAAGTACTAAGAGTCCTGGCTTCTAGTTTTGACTCCGACCTCTGGCTTTGGTCTTCTATGCATTAGGGCAAGATGCATAACTCTCATGTCTTACTTCCCCATCCGTACCAAGGTGAAAGGATATCTGAATGCCTCTTTCAGTTTAGGCACAAAGTTGTGGTAAAAAATGGCGGAGCGGACAAGTTTTCAACTCTGCTTATACTTATTAGAAAATTCACAAGGAGCACCTATTTTATTTATAGATATTTGAAAGACAATATCACTTGATTCATTAGGAACATTGTTTTGTAAAGTGATTTTTTGCTCTCATAAATAATACACTTCAAAACCAAGTACAGCTCTTCAACCTGAATCTATGCCTGATTATCTAATGAGCCTTTGACAATGTAAGAGTGTCCCTGACAGTACCTTCCTGAATAACCTCATCAAGTTATTAGCTGAGCATTCAAAAGACTTCCCAAATCACTGATTACCTAGAATGCATTCATTTAATAAATAACTATTTTCCACCTCCAAAAGCTAGGTGCTGTGCTAGGCATTGGAAATGGAGTAGTGAATAAGAGAGTAGTATGAGAAAGCCAACTGTAACTTGTTCAAACTTTAAGCTCAAAGATTCCTGAAATACTGGTAAAGGAAAAAAGCAGTGACAAGGTTGTCTGTTTACACTGTTTTGCAATATTCATTGTACAGATCTACAATCCCTAATTCACAGTTCTACAATCCAGAGAGCTTGAAAGAAGAAAGTTGTTTATTGATTTTGGTATGAACTTATTTGGCAGACAATATGATATCAACTATGTGATAATATTTTAGAGACGATTTATACCAGTTATTAATAATATTCATAAGTTTCATTTAATGGGTTTGATTATGAGTTACTTCCCTAGATCCTTCGAGAGTATTACGGAAGATATATTTAAAAACTGGCTGGCCTTCAGAGTTTTAGATAATACATCTTCAGACCAGTGATTATATTTTAATAACTAGTTTTTTAAAACTTAAAAAATCTTACTTGGCTACACTGGCTAATCATGACTTCAGTGTCCCTATTTCAAATTTGAATACTGATGGTGATGGCATTATTTTGAACAAAGTTGAGGATTGTATTTCCTGCTTCTAAAATTCTTCAAAGGGTCACTACCTTTTTTTTTTTTTTCCTTTGGTGTTTTAAAAATAAACAAGAGAAATAGAACTACTTTGAAAACAAGAAATTTAAGTTCTTAGTCTTTCATCTGAGGCCTTAGGTACATAATTTACCGTTGGACTGAGCGTTATGTCTAAAGACAGTCCCTGTCAGGAAGACTGATTAGAAGCCTTCCCAACAGGCAATGTGGGGACTGAAAGAATTTGTTAAATATGCAACCCTCATGGAAAAGTCACACCCTCTTCTGGCAAATATTGTCTAAATACATAGCTATAGGAGGGTATATTTTAATTTTTTTAAGGTCCCAGCCAGACTCATCCATGATTGGAAACACGAGAAAACACTCTAACATTATACATTCTAGCATTTAAAACACTGTAAGTGTTCATATATATTATATCCTATAGACAGATTTCCCTCGATCTCTAACATTTGAGGATATGGCCTGTGTAGTGACAATTTCATTGAAATAAAAGACATTCCTAGCGCAAAATCTGCTTTTCCACTGTAGGTTTTAGTTCTATCTCTGCACTTGCACAGAATGGGCTCCTTCACATGGCAGATTTTAAAATACTCAATGTCACCTGTAATATCCCTTTTATTGATTTCTATTGGAAAGTCCTTATAACTTTGGTAAGAGTTTTCATAAACTCAATTCAGGAAAATGTTTTATAATTTCAGTTTAAATTTAAGTTATCTCTAAGAAAACATATTTTTTTGGTTGAATCAGGATATTAACTATATTGATCCTCAGTATATAATTTGCCAAGGATCTTTTCTATGTATAGATTCATGCTGCTTAAACATTCTATTAAGAATGGAGGTTAGGTGTGGTGATTCATGCCTCTAATCCTCAAATACTAACTTTGGGAGGCTGAGGTGAGCAGATGACTTGTGCCCAGGTGTTCGGGACCAGCTTACACAACATGGCAAAGCCCTGTCTCTAGAAAAAATACAGAAATCAGCCGAGTGTCGTGGTGTATGCTTGTAGTCCTGGCTACTTGGGAGGCTCAGGTGGGAGGATTACTTGAGCCTGGGAGGCAGAGATTTGCAGTGAGCCATGATCACACCACTGCACTCCAGCCTGAGAGCAAAACCCTGTCTCAAAAAAAAAAAAAAATAATAATAATAATAAATAATAATAATAATAGAAGAATGAAAACATCAAAAGACTGGGACTTGGGACACAGGACTTCCCCATCAGCCCAGTCTTCCAACCTGCAAGCGAAAATCAATTATGACAAAATCCATAATTCAGTTTGTTAAAGAATTACAATTCAGTTTGTTAAAGATTCAAGGAGACCTTAATAGTTATATTTAATTTTTCAAAGAATAAATTTTTAACTAAAAAGTGTGTAACTGTCACTGAGTTGAAGACGTTTGAGGAATTTGGATAGAATGGAATTACCTAGAGTTAGTCAAACTGTGAACTTAAGGGCATATTCCTCCAGATTGCCAAGTCCTGTCCAAGACTTTTGACATCCATGGCAAGGAGTTAGGGTCCAACTACAGAGTCAGAGGGGAGAGTCCACACAAGGACACCCTCACTCTGACACCAACTGCAAGTGTGAGAGAGAGTCCCAAAATTCAGACTTGATAATTTCCTGGAATGACTCAAAGAACTCATTGAAAACTATTATGCTCATGGATATGTTTTATTACAGGGAAAGGGTACAGATAAAATATCAGCAAAAGGGAGAGACACTTTGGACCAAGTCTGAGAAGCTTCCATTGTCCTCAGGATGCATTACTACCCTAGTATCAATGTTTGACAACATGGGCTACTGCCAATTATGGGTGCTCATCTGAGTTTCAGTGTCCAGAGTTTTTCTTGAGTATTCATTATGTAGGCAGGATTGATTGACTGACTGCCCACATGGGTGGACTCAGTGTCTAGGTCTACTTAAACCACGTGAATCACTTCAAATCACATGGTTGGTATTTCTGGTGTGGCCAGTCCCTACTCTATGATCCAGTGTCACCAGCCCCTTCCCTAAACAAAGAGACTGTATCAAGTATGACAGAGGCTAACTCCACGTATCAGAGGGCAAAAGCTAGACTTCCTTTAGGACATGGCCAATTCTTTATTAAATAATAAATATTTATTTCAAGAGTAAATATTACTATTATAGATTAAAAGAATAAATGAAACCAAATACTCAGTTGGAAATTCATAACATTCATTGACTTTTAAGAAGAGAAAAGCAAAGTAGAAAACAACTTCATTGCCTATTATGAACACCCAACTCTAATGTCACACCTGTCAAAGAAAATCCAAGTATAATATTATGAAAATTAATTTTGTAAGTATGTAAGAAAAGTCAAAAGAAGTATAAAATTCTGTATGTAAACAAAATTACAGCCAAACTTGCAAAAATTTTTACATGTTGATAAAACTATATGATCATTATTTTGTTCCCATTCTATGAATGATATATGATATATATGTAGTATTTTTTAATACTAAATTATTTACCTAAACTTCCATAAATATAGACAAATTTTCCTGTATTATGATAAAACCATTTTTTTCTTAGAAATAAGTGATAAGTTGAGTTAAGTGTTATACATATAAGGAATTATTTTTAGAAAATCTAACATATAGATTCAAATTTTATGTACATGTTCTAAATTTCATATATTCAAATCATATGTACATGTTCTAAAAAGAATGTAAGAATCTTTTTTATATTATGAAAAATGGAATTATTTAAATAAAAGCCAAAGAGATTGGGGAAAATAGGAAACATTTTAAAAATTTTACTAAAATTTTATTTCCCAGGCTTGAGTAAAATTTGTCATATTTTTCAGGTCCCATATCACTTCTGATCATTATTTTTCAACTTTATAGTCTGGAACCTTTTAGTTTTTAAGACAGCTGAAGTCTCCAATATAATATATACTGACTTAATACAATTTAAAACCATAAAAGTGACATAAAAGTATCATACATTTCAAACAATTCATCCTAAAATGTATATCAATGACGACAATATCTAACATCAATTCAGCTATTTTGAAACATTCAAAGTGCTTTCAATATCTTCCCTTATCATGAGATGGGTAGCATAACTATTACTATTTGCCTTATTTGACTAGAAATTTATAGTCCAATAACTGAAATTCTCATCAAGGTAAAATAGTCTGGCACTACAAGCCATGTATCCTGACTTTTAGTCCAGATTTTTTTCCCCTGTAATATGTTGTTTCTCTTAAAAACAAACAAACAAACAAACAAACAAAAAATAGGGACGGCTCATTGTTAAAGTATCTCTTCCTCAGAAAAGTATCTCCCAATTTTAATGACCACGTTTTAAAAATGAAAATGAAACAATCTACATGCTCTTGTTGCACCTCCTGCCTTCTTTACTTTGCATTTCATATAGGTAGAATTTTACTTGTCTCCTTCTGATTAGTTGATTAATGTCTATTTGCCACACTGGACTGTAAACTTTTTAAGGCAGAGGTACTGAGGCAGCTACAAAGATTCTCATCACACAGATGAAAAAACTCAGGCTCAATAGTGGATTCCTGGTCATACAGGTGTCCTAAAAGTAGGCGTTTCTGCTTTTATCATAAGGTAGTATATTTTCTTAAACACCACAGGGGCTCAATACAGATTCAAAAAGTAAATAGATACATTGAATATGACTATACATCAGAAACTATGTTCCTCCACATACTAATTCCCATATTATACATTTATGAAAGATAAACAAAACAAAATCTCCCATTTATATCCAACATGTGGTTGAGAAAATTGTCCTTACATATATATTTAGCATATTGTATAATTTTTAAATAGTGTTCTTATTTCTAATCACATAATCTAATCAAGAATCTCCTTTATTCTTTGTATAAGCAATAAAGCAGATTGGTATATTAATATACACAATAAAGAAATTTTAACAAATTTATAATTTACATGAAAAAGTTTCAGGAATCAACAAACTTCAGCATTTCTCTTTCTAATAGTAACCGCAAATACAGCTGCTTGGAAAAGGCTATCTCTATTCAAGAGATTTCAGGATTATGAATAAGGAGGTTTATGTGTCAGTGGCACATGAATGGCCAGCTCTTACATCAGTTCCTTTGGACTTCAGCTCAAGGATATCAACAGTCTTTGCCTAATGACCTGACCAGCAACTGGTACAAATAACTGCACTTCACTAGTAAGTAGCACAGCCCAAAGAATGCAGAGACTCAGCAACTGCTCTAGGTGAGGGGCAAAGAGCCTTGGTTTAACAATGGCTCCATTTAATTCTCCTTAAAAATGCTTGCTGCCCTTTGATTGGACAGATGAAGAATATGATGCATCATTCTTTTGAGTCAAGTTTCAGTAAATAATATTTGTACAAAGAAAAGGAAAACATTATTGCTTCTTTTTACAGAAGTCCCAATATTCTACTATTTCTCATCCAGTTCCAGATAGGACATCTCCCTGCTATCTGGCTGTCTCTGATTCTCTTCATAATTTGAACTCCCTGGACATCTAAAGACGAGCCTCATTTAAAAAATCCAGTCTTGGCTTCTCATTACTAATTCATAGTGTTACAATTCTTAGAGCTGCTCTTTTGCCCTTACGAGAAAAAACTGAAACTGTTTTTCTTCTGCTCTCATACCAACACAACAGTCAACACGGACTGTGTTTTCTGTGACCCCAAAATATGTAGAGATGTGTCCTTACCAGCAAGTGTGTGATCAATTCTGCAGTGGATATCAACTGAGTGTCCTTCAATCCAAGGTTGGGGACTAAGTCCCCAAAACTGCCTCCCTCCCTCTTCAGATAAGCCGTGGCAACTCTGGGCCCACAGAACTCCTGACCAATTGGCCGCAAGTTAGGTCTCAAGTATCTGATCCCCTTTGGGTTTGATTGATTTACAGATGTGTTACACAGAACTCAGAGAAACACACATTTACCAGTTTATTACAAAGGATATGACGAAGATGAAGACTGCACAGACTGAGGTATGGGGAGAGTGGGGCGGAGCTTCTATTTCCTCCCTGGGCATGCTACCCTTCAGGAACCTCCGTGTGTTGTGCTATCTGGAAATTCTCCAAGCTGTGTCCATTTGGGTTTTTATGGTGGCTTCATTATGTAAGCATGTTTGATTCAACCACTGGCCATGAAATTAACCTTCAGTCCCTCTCCCCTCCCCTGGTGTTAAGGAGTGGGGTTGAAACTCTTAACCCTCTACTCTTGTCTCCCTCTTTCCAGTAGCCACCCCCTATCCTGAAACCACCTAGGTAGGGGCTGCCAGCTATCAGTCAACTCATTAGCATAAAAAAAGATATCACTTTGAAGATTCTAAGGCTTTTAAACATTGCATGCCAGAAAACAGGGTCCAAGACCAAATATATATTTTATAATACCATAGTCCTGTTGCCCAAATCTCTTTTTTGCTAGTTGTCTTCACTCTTGCCTTTTGGGAATGGGACTGTTCTTACTAGTTCTACCCCCAGGAACTATCTTTTGCTCAACACTTCTCATTAGCTCGGTCCCCTACATTCTGTTCCCACCTAGTCATTCTTAGTCTACTCTGTTGGCCAGTTAACCTGGCCAGTGGAATAAAGCTTCAAGTTCTCAACATGGCATATAAGATTCTTTATGAAGTAATCCTGTTTGAGATTTTCCATCCTCATTTCTCGATTTCCTTGCCTTGATTTCTATAGTAAGCTACATTCCTTTCCCAGTGCACTATATCCTTTCATACCTCCAGTCTTGGCTTACTTTACATCTGCACATGGAGATTACATCCCTTCACAAGAACTTTTTCTCAATATATGTGGTCCTCCTAAGTACTCCCACGGTACTTTGTACATTTGTCTATTACAGAACATAACAATGTATTGTGATGATCTAGTTACTGGTACTTCGCTAAACTATTTCATTCCTGAGGGAAAGAATAAGGAGTGGCTTGGTCATCATTTTATTACTAATGTCTAGTTATTACTTGGTAGCTGGATAACTTCCTTAAATGAAAGAATAAAAGCGAATGAATAAAAGATTACAGTAGTTATAAGCTTCCTGAGAGTAAGGAATGTTGTCATAGACTCCTTTGCAATCACTTTAAGGTTACTATAGTGCTTTGCACAGTACTAATAGCAGTAGTAATAATAACACAACCATCATCAACTACTACAACCATAACTTTAGTTGCTGAAATTCCTTGAAATCTGCTTTGTACTAGGCTCTATGCTAACTGCCTTTTATGGCTAATAATTTATTAGTGTTTGTTGAGCTGACAAACTTTGCTATATGACAGTTCTCACATGACATAATTTAACAAAACTCTCTGAATTAATTGCCAAATATCTTGTCACTTTGCATGATTTTAAAGTATTTCTATAATGAACAGACTAAATTCTCACGATAGTGCCTACAAAACAGCAAAACTGTTACATAAACAAAATAAGTGTTTAGCTTGATTTACATAAGATTATTTCCACTTGAGATTAATGCATAGTGGGCACAGATTCTTACCTAATTGGACACCTTTGCTAGCCAGGCTAAATTATATTATGGAAACTTGTCATAATATTGTCCAAGGCCATTTAGTCAGTCTAAAGAAAAATTCCAATGAACGTTTTAAAAGGTTTTGCCTATTTTATTTTTAAAAATTGGTACGGCTTCACCATCACAAATTCCAATGAACGTTTTAAAAGGTTTTGCCTATTTTATTTTTAAAAATTGGTACGGCTTCACCATCACTTAGTATCTTTCAGTCTTCACATTTATAAAGCTTCTTTTATATCACTATATTTTGGGCTACTAAACATATATGTAACATTATTACAATAGCACATATTTTTAAAATCTACTCACAATTCTTTCACTCTACAATTTGTCTATCTTTTCCATGTCTTGTCAATGTGTGTATTTTAATAATAAAAAATTTTATATTTTAATATTTTAGGTATTAACATAAAATTTTATATTTTAGTATTTTGTTTATATATGATAATCATGTCTCATTGTTTCATATATTCTTCATAATTAATGTTTCAAATGATTTTCATTATATTCCATTGGGTTGATGTACAGTCAGTCCATAATAATGCTTCAGTTAATGATGTACTGCCTACAAGACAGGTGGTTATAATGAGGATGAAAAATTCCAATTGCCTAAGGATGTTGTAGTTATTATAACGTCATAGTGCAATGCATTACTCATGTGTTTATGGTGATGCTGGTGTCAACAAACCTACTGCACTGCCAGTCATGTAAAATTATAGCACATACAATGAACTGCAGTACATAACCTTTGATAATAATGACTATGTTGATAATTTTTACGTACTTACCACATTATACATGTTATCATTATTTCAGAGTGAACTACTTATACAAGTAAAAGTTAACTATAAAACAGTCTCAGAAAGGTCCTTCAGGAGGTATTCCAGAAGAAGGCATTGTTTTCATAATATGCCAGCTCCATGCCTTTTATTGCCCCTGAAGGGGACAAGATGTGGAGGTAGAAAACAGTGATATAGATAATCCTGACACTATGTAGACCGAGGCTAATGTGAGTGTTTGTGTCTTAGCTTTTAACAAAACAGTTTAAAAAGAAAAAGAAAGACAAAAAATCAAAAAACATTTTCAACAAAAAAGCTTATAGAAGTAAAAGTTACAGTAAGCTAAGGTTAATTTATTATTTTAAAAATTATAAATTTAGTGTAGCCTAAGTGTGAAATATTTATGAAGTCTACAGTAGTGTACAGGAATATCCTAGACCTTCACATTCAGTCATCATTCACTCACTGATGCACCCAAAGGAATTTTCAGTCTGCAGCCTCCACTCATGGCAAGTGCACTACACAAGTGTACCATTTTTTATCTTTTATCTCATCTTTTTTTTTTTTTTACCTTAGCTATCATTAGGCAACTCACGACTATTATTATTTGCTATACCACTATCATATTACTCGATAATCTGGGTTTGCTTGCAAAATTTTTTCCTACTGGCCCAAAAGGTACAGTAGATATCTTTGTTCATTTTCATTTTTACTTTATTACTTTGTGGATCAATCACCATACATGGGGTTAGTAATTGGAAAACTATGCACATTCTCCTGTTTGTTGTAACACATAGTATTGCTGTAGTTTAAATTTAAAATCACCTTTAAAATTTGACTCATTTGCTATTCATACTATCTATAGTTTCTTTAATATTAATAGACATGTAAACAAAGACAATATATGTTCTGAAACTGCAAAGTAGCATAAGAAGCATAGTGATGGAAACATAAACATTTGGAACCAAATGTCAAGCAAATAAGTTCTATGGAAAATTGGATGCCCCACTATCTCCCTGTCACTTCTCGCATTCATGGTGGAAGGGAAAAGTGAATATTTAAGAAAACACTTCTCAGATTCTCAAAATCATTCTTGTTTTCAAGGTGAAGAGCCTAATTCTAGAATCTGTAAAAGTGTTTATGTTAATGCCAACAATAGTATTCTAGAGAAAAGAAAGATTAAAAACACAGATGCATCATTAAAATAAATCTCTGCTATTAAAGACAACATTAAAAACAACACATTTTCCTTTATTAAATCTTCAGTGAAAAAGAAAACTCCATGACAAAAAAGAATAAAATGTTAAAAATAATCTTTCATTTTATCATCCACAGATAACTGTACTTAACATTACAGTATTAGTCCTTTGAGAATTTTTATAAGTTTGTATATATGCAAATATATATACACACATGCATAGATACATGTGTGTATACATTATTTACATGTTATGTATATATATGTATTTATAGTTACAGATTAAAATCACCTAAATTGTAGATTTCACTTTCTTTCTTACCTCTGACTACATGTATCATCACCCCAGAGACACTCAGTGCTTTCAGTTTCTTGTGTCCCTTTTAGGGATAATTTGGGTATGAGTGTGTAACTGGATATACATAGGAATCTGGGTATAAGTATGTGTTCCCCAACTTCTTCCTCTTAAATAGCATGGTTTAAAAATTGCTCTGTACCTCACTTTAAAAATACATATCTTGGAGATTCAACCTCATTCTTTAAAATAGCTACATTGTATTACATTGGCTAGGATATGTCTAAGGCTAAGTTCCTCTTATTGGACATTTACATTGTTTCCAGTTTTCTGTCAAAAATGCTGAAATGACTGTTTATGTACACAGCCTTTGAATGCTTTTGAGAGTAAATCTTCAAAAAACCTTTCCCAGGCAAAGATTTCTGGTGATCAAATGTTTTTCTGAAATGTAGGAAAAATGCATACTCATACTAACAGAATCACAGTGCTAGTTCCCCACATTCTCACAAATGTAAGATACTATTAACCTTTGACCTTTGTCAGAATGAATTAAAAAAAACTCACTGTATTTTTAATTTGCATATACTTCTGTAAGTATGTATGAGTTACTTGTTATTCCTTAAAATGTATATGCATTTCTTTATCTTCATGTAATTTTTCAACTGGGTGCATTTCCTTTTTTTCATTTCTAAGCCTATTATAATTTTTTAAAGTAACACTTCTTATGTGTGTATTGCTTTTCAAGTGGATTCATAAATATTTTCAGCCATGTAGAAATGTCTATATTAAATGTTATTAAATCTATCAAGGTATTACAAATAGCTTTTTAATTCTGTAGCTTATTTAGAAACAACTCAATTTCAAAGTATATATACATATAATCAAAATAGAAAAGATTTTGCAAGTTTTCTTCTAGTATTTTAATGGCTTAATGTTTCCATTTTAAATAGTTGGTCCACCTTGGAATTTATTTAGATTTTTTTCCCCTGACTCTATTCTGTTCATTTGTCCTATCTAGTAATCTCTAAATGTCATCCAATTTTAAATAAATTTGTGTAACAGTAAGTTTTAAAATCCAGTAGTACAGTCTTTTGTATTTTTATACATTTATACTTTTCTATATAATCTTTTATGTTACCTGGTTAAAAACTAAGGTGCTATTTTTATTAGCCATTTTAATTTTATCAAGTCTTCTTATAAATGAATATCATAATTTTATTTACTCAAGTCTGGGGACTTTCAGTGGAATTACTTTTAAGTTTTAGAATAATCAGGGAAAGTAATTTTTTTTACAATACTGAATACTTCATTCAAATACATGGAAATTCTTTTCATTGCTTCTCTATTTTTATCTTTAAAATTATATATTTTGTTATTCTTTAAGATTTTGAATATTTCATGTTATATTTTCTCCTGAGTATTGGAATCACACTGATTTAAAGATGGATACAAAGAATCAAAATTTTTAGTAGAGTGAATCTTTTAATCAAGAATAGGATACATCTTTCTATTTATCAAAATTGTATTTTTGTTCTACAATAAAGTTCTAATTTTTATTCATGGAAGTTCTGCACATTTTTTTATAAGTGTAGCCCTAGATGTTTTATTTTATATTGCTATTGTGTTGAGATTGTTTCTTTTTCCATATTTTGGTGTTAATTGGGAGAAATTCATCTGCATTTAACAAAAAATATAAATACACTTGTTGAGTACAATGAAAAACTATTAGGAATAAAAACAAGAAATTCAGAGGTAAGCTGTCCATAGCTTGATATATGGGAATGAATTAACTTTTATGTCTCTCTTTCTCATATGATGTCAGATATAAATATGATAATCCATGTAAAACATATGAAAAAATCATCTTAGGTGCTTAATAGGTGTTATCTATATTATTATTCCAATATATGTGGAATATGAAACTTGTATCAATAATAAAAAATAGGATAAAGCTAGGTTAGTAACTTGGACAAAAATTAAAATCCCTATTTATACCTTATACCAAAGCAAATTCTAGATGAAGTATAAAGATTTAAACTGAAAAACATTCCTGAATGCCAGGGGAAAAAAACATTAAAAATAATGAAGAATTCTGTAAGTTCACCGGTCACACAATTAACACATAAAAATCAGCAACTCCCTTCATAAAGAAAGAAGCTTTAGAAAGTGTTGGAAAAATGGCTAGCTATCTAACCCACATCCACTCCCTCTCTTTCTCCTGTTAATAAATTCTTGATGTTTTCTGAGAGAGCAATTTGCACAACTTAACATTCCTGCTCACCCAGGCATCTTTTTAATCTAGGAAGGCAACAAAGCCCAGCCATAGTAAGGACACTAAACATTTGTCTATTTTCCCTGTCATGGTTACTATATGTTTCAATTTTGCTCCTTTTTCTTCTTTATATAATATGGAATATCTGGAGGGGCAACATCTATCCTGAAAAACTGAGTACTGAAAAATCAGTTGTGGTATGCAGGGAGTGGTGATTGATAGACCTAGGATTACAAGTTTGGCATAAGACTTACAATTACTATTCTGTCCACAACACTGTCCATGAAACTGGCAATTACTGTCCTTTTACATGTAAGTTAGAATCTTAAAGTGTAAGGTCTCCCATCCCTAATTCCACTAAAGTTATGGTTGGAATAATTTTTACTTTGTAGAATAATGTGGGAGAGTAATGCTTTTCCAATATTAAGTTTTTCCCATCCAAGCACTTGGTAAATCTCTCCATTTATTCAATTCATTTAGATTTCCTTCATTACAATTGTGTATTGTAAAGTAAAGTCGTGTGTTGTAAAGTCTGTTGTTGCTTTTGTTTATACATACTGTATATCAGATCCACTTAATTGAGAAATAATTATGAAGTGGTAATTGTACATAGTCTTCTAAGCACTGGGAACAGACAAATAAGACAATCATGAACTTCTCTCATGAAGGTTAAATGCAGAGAAGACAGAGTTAGAAGTAAAAAGACTGTTTATTAAATACTTATTTATTGAATGTTATGAATGTGCCAGGCTCTTCTAGTTAAGTGTAATCCAATGAGTTACTCATTTATGCCAAAAATATTTTCCATTTATATAGTCTATATAGTTATTAGATAAGTTATATTTTATTTTTTTCTACGGTTTAGGAAGTCTGTCTTAACAGTGTTAATAGTTTTAATTTTTTTCTGTTGATTTTCATGGACTTTTTCAGGTAGACTATCACCTAATTTGCAAATAATTACAGCTTTCACACTTATTTTATTTTAAAGATTTATACTTGTAAGACCATCTTTTGAAAGATAAAATAAATAAATGCTTTTAAGAGATTGTGAAGACCTGGGTGAATGTTTAAATAACTTCACATAATCCACAAAGCACAATGATAATTACAACATAGTTAACTAAAATTTTAAAAAGGGAATACAAAGAATAAAGTCTAATTTTTGCTTTAAAGAAATATAAGAGGACAACAGTGGCACATTCACAAATGCCAAATTTGAAAGAAAAAATCAGAAAAGTGTTATTTTTTTCAAAGTTCCTAAAATAAAATGCTTTTCATGTGCACTATAAATCTTGAAACAAAACTTTGCATATTTATCTTGAATTAAAGTAAAAGCATTTTGAAACATGAATTGTGAATATAAGTACTTTCTATGCAAAAATGTCAATATAAAAAGATAAATTATAACATACATAAAACACAGACAGAAAAACAGACATTTTTAACATGGAAAAGATTTGGATAGTATTGCTATGGAGTAAAAGAGTTTTTAAACTGAACCACAATTAATGTAATTTCAGAAAACATTTTTTGCATGATTATAGGGAATTGTCTTGCCTTTATTCGAAAATTATACCAAAATAAAATGTACATAATAAAATATATCCTAAATTCCAAAATATGCACCATAAAGTATATATTAAATATTCTGTTTTATACCATTAAAAAATAATTTTACTGAATCCAAAACAGTATCCAAATACATGCTCAAAATATTTAAAATAAAGTGACTGAGAAGAAAATTGGAAACTCAGGTGACTGAGCCCATTCCTACTAATACTTGCCTTTAATAGCAAAGAAGCCAGGAAGTGTCAATTAAAACATTTAAAGGTTTCAAGGAAAAATTTTAAAGCATAATTGTAAATACAAATATTTTAGAAATCAATTAACATTGACATTATATGCAGCATTACATATAATTCCACCTGCTTCCTAAAATGTGTACTAAAATATTTAAAAGACTATGATTTCGTACTACAGGAAAACTTTATAATTCTCTGCTTTCCATGTCTTGGCAATTGCTCCCTTTGGTCTTATGTGATTCTAGACCCAATTACAACACACTATTAATATTATTAGGACATTTCCTTGCAGTATGGAATTAAGTTGTGACTCAAAGTAATTTTCGATTACCCTGTGCTGTGTGATTTCTTTAAGTATTGTTTTGTTTGTAAAACACTTTTCGGACTCTCTGCCAACAAAACAGCTTTGAATCATTCCATTGAGTAAAGTGATATGATATGAATAATAACAAACTGTTTCATTCACCTCCTTTATATCATGAGAATTATGGCCATATACTGTAATTTTTATTCAGCTAAATGTTATTTTAAAAATAATTTCAAATAGTATCAGAATTGAGTTAATTCATGCGATGAAAAGTTGAAAATGCTAAGTCTGCTTTGCTACATAAAAGCTACCATTTCCTGAGCTTACAATACATCTATGATGGAGTTTATTAGCCATTATACAAATGAGGAAAGTAAGATCAGATATACTTAGCAAATATTTGTCTACTATGTTCAGGACACTGTGCAATTCAGCATAGAATAAGATAGCTACAGTCTTTGTGTGGAACATATGGCAAAGGGGATCTGACTCGAAGTCTATCTTTAATGTCGAAGAGTTTAAGGAAGATCTTATCCGAATGTAAAGAAAGACATACAACTATGCCACAGGAGTAAGTTGTACCACTAAATTGAGACTTGGGAGATAATTCTTATAAGAATAAGAGAAAAATCCATCCCACTATATGGGGTTACAAGATGCCAAAATATATATGATCCATAGTTAACATTTTTGAAATTCTACACATATTGCAGTTCCTTTTCATATATCTAGACCAATCTAGACCTGTGAAGTGACAGTCTGGACAGAAATATAGATTGGTGAAAGCCTTCTGCTGCTCTACATACTGCAGTAGAAATCTGGAAAATAAGCGAATATTTGGTACTGACAGGGACAGGCCTGTAGAGCCACGAGTGTTTGAAATGTTCCAGAAACAACTGGGAGAAGTGTGGCTGGAGTTCAGTGAGTAAAAATGAGCAAAATAAGATAGAGGAGGTAAGATCAGAGAGGTATGGGGAAATGGGCTGATCATGTAGCCTTGTGAGCAAATGAAATAACTTTGGCTTTTATTCAAGTCAGGTATTGAAGACTTTTTAGCAGTGCAGTGGTATGATTTGATGCATCGTTTCACAGTGTCATTCAGTACACAGTATTGACAACAGACTGAAAGGAGACAGCAAGGGAGGAAGCAAAAAAACTAATTTGGGGGATACTGTAATAATTAAGATGTTATGGGATGTTTATGAAAGAAAACCACCTTGGCAAATGAAATTGAGCCATATTCTGTACTTACTTGAACTATGATTCTTCAGTAGAATTAAGAAGGCGGTCATAAGTGAAGATGGTCCTATCTAAGAATAAACAGTGTATGATAAATGAACAGATAAGAATTAGACACAGGAAAATACAAATAATATTTGCTTTGGCTTGACTTTTTTTTGGGTAAATGATGAAATTCTTTCCTGACTCAGAGCCATGAGACTTGCTCTTGTAGATTAACTGGAAAGATGTTTACTATACTTCTTTGAATACTGTTCCACGATAGCTTTGCCTCTGCAAATTAACCTTTCTAATTCTAGTGTAAAGCATTAGCCTTTGCTTATTCCTCTTAAAGAACTGGTCAGTAATCAAAAGCAACTATCCTTTCTTTTTGGACACTAAAGGAATTTCTAGTGCTGTATACAATTCTTCCTATTTCCAGCTTCAAAAGAATATAGTTACCACTATATGCATTCATGCATACATAGTGAAATATTGTGTACTGAAATACATTCTGTACAACTTTGCCTAATTCTTGCCTTCTGCTTTTTTTACACAACTAAATAACTGAAATATTCAGTGCTCTTATCTTGTAGTCCAAAGGTGCTTTGAGAGTATTCATTTAAACAATCAGTTTAGTTATAACAGCTTACACTCTTCAAGGAGTAGTAGTAAAATCACCTTTTCTAGGGTAAGGACAAAGCTTCTTTGTTATTGTTATTTTGTTTCTCTCTCCTTTGGCATTTTGTTTTGATTCTCATTTCCTTGGATTAGGTGGTTTACATTCTCTAAAGATTATAAAGCTGCATGGCTTAAATTTTTCATGCATAAGGACAGAATGGTATGTGTATGTGTGTGTGTGCGTGTGTGTGTGTGTGTGTCTGTGTGTCTGTGTGTATGTATGTATAAACATATCCCACCTCCTGCAGAAACACATGTCTAGGTGAACTCGCTTTAAATAAATGGATGCCTGGAAAGTGCAATGTAAATCAGATTCTCTGAGAAGAAGCTCACAACCAAAAAGCATTATGCTGAAAGTTCTATTATAAAGAAAGGCTTCTTTCTCACAAGAAAACAAAATTATCTGATGATATTACCTTTTGCTTATATCTAGATTTTCTTATTTTTGGCTTAAAAATCACACATATAGAATTTACATAAATAAAAATCATTGAAATCTTTGGGCAAGGAATAACAACTTACCAAAATAAAATGCTTCAAGGATTTCATTTAGCCTGACTATCATAATATAAAAATAATATTTGCCACAGTTTGATTATGCAATTCTTACAATGACATCCCTATTCATTAGCACTGAGCACTATGAAGGTCACGTGAACCGATCTCCGCTCCGGAGAAGTAAAAATCTTGTTGAGGAACACATTTCAGTAATAAATAATTAGAGAAGACAGAAATAAATAACATGCTAATTGAATGAATATAGAGAATATAAAAATCACTAGAGAGAATCAATCAGAGAAGATGGGACATCAGAAGATGCTGAGGATGGAACATTTGGATAGGCAGAGACTCAAGAAGCTATCCCCAGACATTAACATTTAGGAGAAAATAAGTGTTGATGGGTAAGGGTTGAGGAGATGAAGACACTTCTAAATTGTGTAGAGTCTGTAATAAACAAGAGTAGAAAATCAACTTATATTAATAAGAGTGAGATCAAACAATGAGCAATACTAAAAATATTTGAAGAGACAGTCAATAAGGAGCAAAATATGAAAAATAATGATGCATATATTGAAGAAATGTTGAAATGGGAGAAAGATCAGATATGGGGTAATGACATTAATTTAGAAGTAAAGGCAGTCTAGACTAAGTAAGTATAGAGGAGAAATTAGGAGACCAATCAGCTGTCATTGGCACTGAAAAACAGAATTCCAGGCTCTGTCATATGTGAGCATTCTCACATCCTTCTGTGACATTCACAAGTGGAACATCTGTGTGAAGCCCCTCACCCACGTGTCCACCTTGAAGACTAGAATGCAATTTGCAAGAAACCCAAGTGTAGCCTATTTTGTTCACTGCTACATAGCCAGTGCCTAAAATAATATCTACCATACAGTATGAATGCAATAAATATTTCTTGAATACTTACCACTTCAAAATATAGTTGAAAGTCTACTTTTCTTTTGAAACTTTTCTCAATTATTTCAGGTAACAAAGCAAAAAGTTTAGTGGGGAAAACATAGATTTTGGAATCAAGTAGACCTGTGTTCAGCCATTGACTACCTCTTAGAAGTGTTTCAACAACACTTTTCTGATTTTCAATTTTTTAAATTTGTAAAACAGAATGTTATCTATCTTGCAGTATTTTTATGAGGTCAGAGACACATAATGGTTACTGAATCTACGACAACTATTAACTAAGAGTCAGATATCATGCAATCATGCTTTCTTTACATCTATCCAATGTTGCATATGTCTGAATTAAAAGATTATCACTTTATACTAGATAGTAACACGTCTGTTTTTTTCCCTCTCCATATGCAAACCTATTGCTGCACCACCCACTTCTTTAAGGTGCCTAGAAAATTTGTCTCAAAATTCATTAAAACTCCAATCTCAGTAAAATTTCTTGTTTTATTAGACTTCAGTACTTTCTCTTTGCTTCATTGTCATTACTTTTACTCTTATGTATTAAAAGTATTAATGTTCAAGTTTGTCTTCATTCCTGAAATATGAGCTCTGCAAAGACAGGGATGCTAGTTTCTATTCACACAGTCTTGATCCCTAGGCAAGTATACTGGGCACACAGACACATTCTATCAAAGATGAGATAAAAACAAAAAGTATGAAATTATGTAACAAAACATTCACTAAGCAAATGGATATTACAAAGAAAAAAATGCCTATTAGAAGATGTTATCTTCCAGAGAAATTATTCTTAGAAAGAAAGCAATAATTCTTGGAATTACTGAGAAAATGAAAATAGGGAAGATTTTAGAAACTCTGTCCTGTCAGGGATTTTGATAAAGGAATCCAATATAACCTCAGAGTTTAGGGAAGCATGCCTTACTTATATTTTTTATATACCTGTTTTGATATTGAAAGTAGCAGCTATTGCATTTCTACTTGAGAATCTGATCCATACATTTTTTATCAGTTCCTGATTTCAGGAAACAGTGATCACAGGACTTTATTTTGTTAGTCAACAGCACTTACTAAACTTACAATGTGCAGAGCAAAGAGTCTGTTGAAAGCGATCACTAGATATGAAGACACCAGTCTCCTCAGAAATCAGCAACCTACTTAGATAGACAGGAATAATGAAAAAATAATGTACCCAGAGTCAATTTCACATCATATTCTCAGATAAGGTTGATGCATTGGTGTTATTATTATGATATCAAGGTATAAAGCCTGCAATGTTGAAATTCTGCCAACCCTTCGGTTTTCATCAGGTGTCTTGTGGAACAAACAAGATTGCACTTTGTGTTCATTTCAACTAGTTGCTGTGGGCTTAGCCACAATGACTAACAATATGAGTAACACAGAGTAGCACAATGAGCAACAAAAGTAAGATTTTCTTTACTCTTTGAATCTAAATTTATTAAACTACTTGAAATAGAATGGCGATATCAAATTAAGTATTACAGGGCATTTATAGAGTTCAAAAATCTATTCATGTGCTTGAAGAAACACATTGATTTTTTCCTGGAAAGTATGATGCTTTCATGCATATTATATCAAATGCAGATCTTATTTTTCAAAAAGGAAAATAGAGCATTTTATCTAGTTAAAATTATATGAAATCTGTATTTTTAAATGATAGCTTCTAGAAGACAGAAAATTACAGTATGTAAGTAGAAGAGCATTTGATTATTTATTGATTTATGTCCACCAAAACTGAGAGCACATTGTTTTATTTTAAAATAAATAATATTGGCAAAATGTGATTCTTTTAATACTCTACTACCAACATCCAAACTTACTTTCTTAATCTTTATGACTGGCTTACAAATACTCGAGGGGGAAGTATTTTTCAGTATTATATTCACCTTCCAATGTTATATAATTTACTTTTCATATACTGTTTACTAGTGTTATTTTCTGAGACCCCAACATTAAAAGTATTTTTGCAAATGTAAAATTAGTTTCAGCTTGTAGCCTTTAAAAAAAAATAAATTAGTTAGATACAACTGCCTAACAACATCAAAACAATAACATATATATGCAAAGTCAAAATGATTGCCTCATAGAGGAGATTTAACTCAAATGGCTACCCGTGGACCCCAAACAAAATGATCAATGCTCTTCCGGTAAAACAATGCTGTAGTGGTCAAATGAAATTACAGGGATCTCATAAAGATATGTAAACCAAAGATACAATAGCTGCAGTATGCTTGGAAGTGGCTAAGCTCCCAAGCAAATCATCCCTATTAGTTCCTATTCATGATTCAAATTATGCTATTTTATCTCTTCATAACATGCAGCATTTTTTTTTACCCTCACATTTTAGGCATTTTAGCTTCTGCTGACATAAATGCATTCCCAAAATAGAATGTTACAGCAATCTTCTGCTAGACATTTAAGTCCATTTGTGCATTTATTTTTTAAAAATTTTTTTTGAACTTTCTAACTGTGAGAGGGCTGGGAAGGTAATGTTAGAATGAATGAGAACTTGTTTTCTAAAGCAACACTAGACACTTGATCTACTGTTAAAAAAAAAAAAAAAAAATCACAGTCTCCTACCTTGAAAACAAACATCTCACGGCGAAGAATAGCTAGAGTGTTAAAGTTCCCATCACAGATGTTGGGTTTGGCTCCAGGATAGGAGGGTCTGCCGGTGGGAGGCCTAGGAGGTTTTGGTCTGTCATTCTTCCTTGGGTCAGCCGGAGGAATAGAGCGGTGAGGGGGCACTGTTGGTAGAGGTCTTGTAGGTGGAGGAATCTTGTCAGGTGGACCTTTTGAAAATATGAGGACAGTGCTTGGCTCACTTAAAACTGGAATAGAGCTGGAAAATATGCTACAGAGAACAATCACTTATCAGCAGAGGGCACAGACTAAGTGAACTAAGAGGTCTTTAAGATCGTATATTTTCTGAAAAAAAAAAAAATTATCTTACCCCAAAAAAGCATTGTCAAGTCTATCTGAAACTGTCCTTATCATGCTAGATTCTGGATCCAGGTAGCTAGGTTTCCTTTGTTAATTTTTAATAATATTTTTCATAGCTTCACCACAGTTATTTTTGGGAAAGCTGCCTTCAGAACTTTTTTGGAAGTAGGTGGTATATAAATAATAAATAAATGAAAATGAATACTGGAGCCATGTAAGTAAGCTCCAACAAGGTTAATCCTAGATTTCGATAGATAATGATTCTATGAAAATATTTCCAAAAGATAAACATTAACTAAGCAAAGTTTACTCTATCCAATGTGTCAAAACTATTTTATACTCTTACTGATTTTCACTGTTTTCTTCTAATGAAATATTTTGACAAATTGCTGGAAGAGTGTTTCCTTTAAGTAGTGAATCTAAAATACCTATTGATTAAAATACCACCAGTAAAATATTAATGTGAAGAAGTATTTCTCAAAAGGGCTTCTAAATCAAGACAAAGTTTACACATGTAATTTGGTACAGATGTTAAGCATCATTCTCAAGAGATTCATGTTTTTTAAAAAAGATGTAAAGCTGTTTGCACTTAATATTTAGGTATGAGAAGAATATTCTTTTGCAGACCTTAAGTCTAGACTACTAATTCATGAGGTCATGAGAAAGAGACTTCTTTCAGTGAACCACTTAAGAAGAATTTCTGATGACACACACTTAGACATAGGATAGCTCAATTCAACAAAAGAGATATTTAGCACTGAGTCAGACATTTCTCTCTTCTTGGTATCCAAGCAAACTAAAGAGTAGCATAAAAATTGACCTTTTTTTTACAAATCTAATTTAACCCTGAAAGAATACTTACCTGAGTTATTAAAATTAAAAGAAAACAAATGAATGCAAAACGAATTAGTGAACTTAAACTATGCTGCTTAAAAAGGCAAAAGACATCTTCTGGATACTGGATATTAACACACAGCACATGTTTGTCTTTGTATTGTAAAAATAAAAGCTTCACTTCATTAATTTAGTAAAGCATATTTGCTATATATTAATTATAAATGTCAAGTTCTTTGCTACTATGTGTGAAATAAATGTCTTTATAAAGGTCAATGGTTGTATGAGGAAGTTAGGATTATAGTAAATATGCATAATAGTCTTTCCCCTTTTCTCTTAATTTGCATTCATTGAGTGAATAAAAATGACATTACTATACTAAAAATTTGTTTTGTATTCTGTATTAATAAACTTCACCACTTGTTAATTTTACTCTCTTATTTGTTAATTCTTACTCTAGGTCAATAAATCATTACATGACTTTGGGGTCAATTTCTTGTATCTATCACACAAGGGTATTTTGTGGACCTTCAAAGTGTTTTGTCTAGGAAATACCTAACACCAGCTCTCACAAACTGTGAGTCAATCTATCAGTTTGTAGAAAAGTCTCAGCATTTTATATACGGAAGTCTTATATTTTTCCCTGTTTTTTTTTTGTTACATTCACTTACTACATATTTTTCCCTGAATTTTAAAAACTAAAGTTTATTAGAACTTCGCTGTAACTGCAGGTTTTCCAACCAAACTCAGTAAGAAAATTTCATCAGTGCTTAACATGTTCCCATAATCTATACATTAAGATATCTGGGACCTTTGCCAACAGAATTCAATTGATAGAATAGTTTTGCCAGTCGGCCAGCTACATACTTTTTCCTTAGTTATCTGTTTATTCTTAGAGCATCTATCTCAAAGAAGAAAACACAGCAGAATTTCTGGACTTCACTACAGGATTAAGCAAATGGAAAAAGTAGTAACCTACCATATATCTTCTGGATGCCCTGCAAATCATCATTAGGTAGTTTGAAGTTGTCTGTTTCCATGTACTGGTAAAATGGAGCCATGATGGCAGTGGGGTCATTGGAATGCTCCAATCCCAGAGCATGTCCCAGTTCATGAACTGCCACAAGAAATAAGTCATTTCCTATGTGAACAAGAAGAAAATAAGTTATTGTAACTAATATCCAAATACAGAATTGAAAAGGACAATTTGGTATTATCAACATTTTACCCAAGAAAAATAGGAGGAACTCTTTCCTTCAACTATTAGTATGGTTTCATCATTGGCTTTCCTACTGGCAAAAATCCAATATCCTTCTTTCAAAAAAGGGTCAAGGGAGGAGGTGGTCGTGCGTGATAAAGTCACAGATATTTAGAATCCAAAAGGGAAGAAAAAAGAATAAAAGTTGAAGAACAGCAGCATCGGAAACTGATACTACTGCTGCCAAAATACTCTTCTAATTATGAAACACATAATGTGAAACATCTTACTTTAATATGCCTCACATTTAATATAATTCTAACAACTTAGTAAAAAATACAGGGCAGATACCTTCTTTATTTTTACACCAATGAGTAAATTAAGGCATGAAGGTGATAAGTCTTGTCAGGAACAGCAAAGAGCTGAGATTGGGACTCAAGATATTCTGACCCCTAGACTAAAGCTTTAATTTTTTGCTAGCATAGAATATAGAAACATAATAATGTAAAATAAAATCTATAGGCTATTACTCATACTAACTAGAATGCTAGTCCTAGCTCTATAAATACCAAGTCTAATCTTTTCATACATAATCTGAACCAAATACATATATCTTAAGAGTTGCTGTTCATCACTGAAAATTTCCACCTGCGGTAAACTTGTACAGTGAAGTCTATTGAGTAAAAACTCTGCAGAGATATTTGGTGCGATTTTATGCATTCAACCCCCTGTTGATGACTTCTACATTTTGCTCACTCTGGATCATCATAACCATATGCATTATGGGAGAAAAAGGTGGTCCTACATCTATATATTTAATGCTAAACATTTAGTTGGGCAACATGATGTATCAAATAGTTGGGGCTGTTACATTTCTAAGGGTTATGCTTCTAAGTGAAAAGTTTAATGTGATTGAACATGAAGGCTAATATTTCACATGAATACTTGCCATGAATGCAAATATTTAATAATTTCGACCAGCATTATTTCCATGAAAACTCCTTTCCAACCAGTTTTATAATGTACTATGATAATTGCCTTCAGAAGACTATTTTTTGAACCCAAAAGCCAGGCGAATAACCAACATTTTTTCCACTCTGGAGTAGTCTGTCACAGAGGAATAGATGAGATCATGAGACTGACTCTTCATATGATATTAGCACACCAAAAATGAGCCATTGATAGTACTTCCTGTGGTCTACCTGAGTAAAAATACTAATAGAGTATGGTTATTGGGGGCTGTCTAGGGAACATCGTAGTCACAGGAGGAAGAAAAAAAGGAAAACAGAAGGAAGGAGGAAGTTATTCATGAAGAGTTGCATAACTATGATGGTGTTTGGAAGTACGTAATTTAGGGAGAAAACTACTAAGGATTGTGTCTTGGGGGCACTCACAGGTGAGAGGATGATTGGAAAGAAAACAAGCTATACTCACTTTTAGATACGGAACATCTAACCCCAATGCTACAATGAACATCTTTGTAATTTCGAATCAGAGACACCTTAGTTAAAATATAAATCAGATAACCATTGGCCTATTGCTACCCTAAATAACATGTTAAGTGGAAGAAGGATAGCTTCGGAGCATGCCCACACCCAGAAAACATGGGTCAATTTTGGCTGGAGCATGCTATCAACGGGCTAAGTGAAAGGATATTTTCACCAACAGCAGACCGAATGGCAAAACAAAGATCTATCAAGTAGACAAAAGAACAAAAGAAGCCCAGGCAGTCGAACGAACAGCAGAAAACTCAGGAACTGGCATTCAAGTTCACCATGAACAGCTAGTCACACCTGAACTCAGTCAGAAGACAGTGCTGACTCAGAAAATAGCTTCAGATACGCTTGGCCTTCTTTTAGCAAAACTGATGCAACTTCTTGGTCAGAAAGTCCCGACGTGGACTTTTGTTTTAATCTTCACAGGGGAAAAAAAAATTCCAACTTCCATCCCCTCCTCCTTGCATATCAGGTCCCCTTCACTAGAAAAAACAGATCCTGCTCTGTTTCTAAACACATAGGAAGTCAGTCTTACTCTTAAGAAGATAAATATTGCTTTCAGTCAAAACTAAAATTTTGGCTAGGAGCCTAGTTGAATTATTAAAGGTACTTCAAACCTCTCACAAGAAAAGAGTCTCTTGGTCTCTGATTTTTTTTTTTCTTTTCCTTTTTTGGCTAGAAAGAGGAATACAAAAAGACAAAAACAACACAGACATAATAGCAAACAGGTCATAACAGCCAAAGTCATTCTGTTTCATGTATCTGTTCTCTTCAGATCATTCATCTTTTTCCTTAACACCATTTCCAAGGGTGGAATCATTCCTTGTCTCAGGAATAAAGTAAGGTTTAGAAGAAAATTAATAGAACCAGGATATGAACTTATGACCTGTGGAGTACTCTACACCACTTTTAATCAGAAACATTGGCCAAGGGCTCCAAGTAATTACCATTCTTCAGATGATTGGCAATAATGTAATTAAACCTTGCTTGCAGCTTCACAATAGTTTAAAAGGGTAAGTTGTTCAATAAAGTACTGCGCTGTAATTTGAATTCCACTAGGAACAAAAGTTGTTGGCACATGATGAGCTTCAGACAATTAAAATGCACTGGACCTCTTTCCAAATGATGAAAATAATAACTGCTGCTGGAACTTATCATTAATTCACATTATTCGAAATCCTTAATTGTAATATGCCTTGATTTTATCACCAAGCAGGCAACAAAGGAGAAAAATCAGTTTCTTGGTTCTTAATACAGAAATAGTACTTGCTTCTTTTGCAAGATTTTGAGTTTTGAGTTTGTTGCTTTCAATTATATCTATAATCTCCTTTCCTTTGTATACTCCAATACAATGTTAGAATACTAAACTGTATATTATGAAGGATAATTAATTATTTGTCATTTCTTTGTCATAATTATGTCTATATTTTATTCCAAGGTCCTTCACCCTTCCATGCATTTTCAGATTCTGTCTTCCCTGCTGAAATATCCTGAATGTTAAAAAAAGATCATGTAATATTTTATATATACAAATTGTTATGGAACATTTATAATCCTACTAAAATATTTGGATATCACCAGCATCACTTAATCTCTCTCTCTGATGATTCTGTGATCCCAAAACTTTGGCTCCTCCATTCCTTCCAGAGGTCATGTCACTACCCTGAGTTCTGAATTTGTCACTGCACTGCTTACATTTTTGTTAAATGTATTTTGGTATATTTTGCCTTGCTTACACTTTTATCACATATGTATGTTTCAATGAATTACAGTTTCCCCTAGTGTTGGAGCTTTGCAAAGTTTATCTTTGCATGCTGTCTTCTAAAACTTGTTGAAACTCAGCATTTTTTTTTCCTAATATATATCTTCTAGTTTGACTCTGTCAATTGTGCAAGATCTTGTTAATATTTTAAAACAAAAATCAAAGTCATCTCCTCTGTGAAGCCTTCTCCAAAGTCCCAGGTCAATTCAGTCCCTCTACATTGGTGTATACTTAGTCTTTCATACATAACTTGATTGTAGCACATACCATAATTGCCCTGAAAAATTCTGATGCTCTTAATACTCACCTGTAGGTTAAAAGACTGACAGAATAAATTTGAACATATTTCTAATTTTAAATATATGTAAATACTTAAAATGTTACAGTTCATATCTAGAAATAAAAAATAGGAAATCATCACCAAACCTGTGATTAGTAGAAATTTCTCCAGTGCTTAGTGGATGGATAGGATGGAATGGGTCTTCTCAACCTGCAGTCCTATCAGAATATGCATACAGTTGGTTTCCCTAGTTGAGAAGCTAAAGAAATATGTGGGAGCCAGCCTCTGAGATGACAACAGTGATCCTCACCTCCTGATCTCACACTCACGTTGTCCATCAGCATTTTATCAGTTTGCCACAGCAAAATAAGGCAGAAGTGATGGTATTTGACTTCCAAGGTGAGGTCATACAATACATCCATGACTTCCATCTTATCTCTCTCTCTCTCCCCCCTCCTCCCCTCACCCCTGCCTCCTCTACAACCATGTGAGTTAGCTTGGAAATGAATTTTCCAACCCCTTCATATGAGTGCAGCCCCAGCCAACATGGGTATCCATGAAATAACCCTAGCCAGAATCACCTGGCTAAGCTGCTCCTGGATTTCTAACCTTCAGAACCATGTGAGATAATGAATTGTTGTTTTAAGTTGCTGGGTTTTGGGGTAATGTTTTGTGTAGCAATAAATAAATGCTATGGGGTATTTTAGCACTCTCTCTTCTCTCCATTTGGTTAGGATTAAGAGGTGATTCTAAGAAAAAACTGAAAAATACAGTAGAAAGGAAGCTGCTTTGAAGCATGTGAGTGTTTGTATAGCACTTCTGAAATAAACAGGGGATTAAAATATTGTCCATCTCAACCCCCTGTACAAAACTCAAAAGGCTTGGCATAACTCTTGGTCTGAAGGAACATCTGTGATTGAAAATGTCCAGAGGTAGAAGTATCATCTATTTCCTTGTCTCCTGTGTTTTTTCAAGTCTGGAAAACTTGATAATTAGGTTTTATTATTTGTTGTACCTATGCTATTACTCTCTTTGCATTTCACTGAAAAGAGGGCCACTCTCTTCGTGGTCAGGAAAACGTGTTTCCTTCCATAGAGCCAGAGAAGTCTGATACATGGGTCTGAAAAAATAACATAAAAGAAATACTATTTATTGAGCATCTATTATGAACTATAAATGTCACTGAACTTGTTACTGAAATGTCATGACCTAAACTTTATTACTCCTGCTTTACCAGTAAAGCTCTCAGAGGCTATGGAACTTGCTCAGTCAGCCAGCCCATAAAAGGCAGCGTTGGTATTTACTTCCTGGGGGCACAGGTCACCTAAAAAGACTTACATCACAGCTTTGCAATACAGAAGCTGAGAGAAGCTGATCTTAGGTGGATTTTCACGTATCTCTTTCTGACACTACTACTTTTCCATGGAGCCTACAGTCTCTCAGAGTGTTCTCTCTTGCCTTCTCCCTGCCCACCATCCCTGCCTTCAACATTCCACCTAGACTGGGCTGCTCCCCTAGTACCTCAAAACTCTAGAACCATCCCTCAGTCTTTTCTCTAAATGCTTTCCCCCAATTGAGTCAGACATAGTTTGAGTATGAAAAAATGTTTATTATTGCAATCATTTATTAGTTACTTACCATTGATGAGTAAATTTCTTGCAATGCACTTACGAGTAGCATTTACATGTGTGTCAGATAAATTTTATTGAGATTTATTTGAGAGCAAACCTAACTTATTTTTATATACACTCAGACCTTTGAAGTCTTTTGATGTACATAGGACTATTATTATGCCCCAACGCTTGTGGAATTAAAAAAAATAGTTTTTATACTACGCTAGTGACAGGATGAAATATCAGTTAATAGTCATATGTGCCCAGTAGAGTACTAGGTACTTAATGTGTTAGTTTATGTACTCCCCTCCATACTAATTAGGTTTTATTATTATTACCATTCTATAGACTGAGAAACTATGACTTTCACTGGCAGTGGGACTTGACCAAAGTTACACAGTAAGTGGCAGAAACTTATATAAGCTCCCATACAGTCCAGGTCCACAACTAAGAACTTAGTGTGCTAAGAAAATGCACTTATCCACTTTTCCCTTAGCCCTCAACATCTTTTCAAGGCTCTACTGAGCATCCCAGGAGATGATGGCCACCCTGTCAAGCCACCTTCAAAGAACACAGCTGCCGCATAGGAGCTTTTTATAGGTATCTGTAATAATAGTATTTCTTTTTTCCACTGAGCTAATAATAAACTTACTATTTTAAAACTTGGTAAGCATTTTAGTCTGTCCTGGCTGCCATAACAAAATACCACATACTGCGTGGCTTAAACAACAGAAATATACTTTCTCATAGTTCTGGAGGCTAGAAATCTGAGCTCAGGGCACTAGCATGGTCAGGTTCTGGTGAGGGCTCTCTTCCTGACTTCTTCAATGCCCAGCTTCTCTGTACATACTCAGAGAGAAAAAGGTAAACAGAGAGAAAAAGGAAGCTCGCTGGTGTTTCTTCTTATAAGTAAACTAATCTCATTAACTAGACCTTATTCTCATGACCTCATCCAACCCTAATTATCTCTCAAAGGCCTGATCTCCAAATACTATCAGATTGGAGGGTTAAAGCTTTAACTTATGAATTTTGTGGCTTTAACCACAAAATTTTTATGGACACAATTCAGTCCATAAAAATTCCTCAGTCCAATTTGGCCACTCAAAGAGCTTTTATCATTTTCATTGCTTCTTACTTTAATTAAGTCTGAAAGTCCTGGAGATTTTTTTTGTTTTACAAAATTACAAAAAAAAAAAAAAAAAAAAAATCAAAACAAAACAAAACAAAAAAACATTATTGCTACAATTAGAAGAAATAGGTATAGTACACAGAATTTCATTTTTTAAATTATATTTCAAAATATGTATTCAGCAATTAAAGAAGATTGCCAGGAATGTTAGAATTGTCTGTCTGGATGTGGTTTGAAGTATGTCTAATAAGGCACAGTTAAACACTGTGCACTTAAAATATGAAGAAAAGAAATTGCCATTTAACAGATCTTCCAAAATCAGAAAAAGTATTTTCAGAAATATATGTGCCAAACATTTATAGTATTTAATAAAACAAATACTTTAGATTAAATCAATATTATTAAAACAACCTATGTATATGTTAGTCAGGTAAAGTAGAAAACTTAGGAAAATATTTGAATAATCAAGGCCAAACTACACTTTTTATTCTTTGGGCTAGAGTTTGAAGATGATGTCTGTATTTAATGAATTAGACATGTCTTTACCTAATTCATAAAAGCCTTGCTGAAGAAAAGCAAGACTGGATATAGTTAATTGCACCATGCTAAAAACAAAGCCCTTTTTGTTTCCGGTTGAGCTCAGTTAAGATTCTAAGAACATCCTCAGTTATGTTTCATGTTATTTATTTTTCTGTGATTTATCTGTGCAACACTTTTTCCCTGGGTAGCTCAGTTTGATTGGTCAGGATGATTCTGGAGGCCTACTTGCCTCTCTCTGCAGCTAGTGCAAAAGAGATCAACTTTACCGATTGCTTTAAAAAAAAACTAATCACATAATAAATTGCAAAGCCAGTTTTTAGGAACTGATCTGAATTGCCATATTATTTTTATTATTATTTGAAAAATACAAATTATTATTTGTATGGCAATCCTGGTAATATGTGCTACAATTTCCAGACCAGCAACAACTATATGACATACTCTTTTAAGAATTTTCAATCATCTACTATGTGCAAGGAAATATATGCAGAATTACTGAACTATTGATAAACAATTTATCATAGCATATAATTGATTTTTCTACTTGGGCCAGAAAATATGAGTGCCTGGAGCTCTAAAGATAAATCACCCAAGGCCTTTGTTCTTCATTTAGGAACTGAGAGTAGTTCAGTAACTCTGAGCTCTTTTGAGCTCATAATCCTCTCAAAATTATCTGAGAAACTACAGAACTTCTTCCCCAAAACATGAATGCATTAGCAAAGTACTGAAAGTTATTATGGAGTTACTTTTGCCCTATTTAAGTCCTTTAAGACATGCTGGGGTACAAACTCTTAGTTGTAAGATGAATAAGTTATGGGGGTCTAGCGTATAACATGATGGCTATAGCTAACAATACTGTATTTTATACTTGAAATTTTCTAACACAGTAGATCTTAAGTGTTCTTGTCACCAAAAAAAGAAAAATGGTGACTACGTGAGGTGAACAATGTGTTAACTAACATGATTGTGGTAATCACTTCCCAGTGTGTTTGTGTGGGTATGTATATATGTAATCATTACTTTGCATACCTTACATATATATCAAAAATAAAAGACAAACTGTATTTAAAATCCTGACTCAACTATTGACTGTATACAATTTAGTAAACTACTAACCTCTCTGCAATTCAATTTCTTCATTTGTAAAGTGGGTGTGACACTACCTATTATAGGGTTGTTAGTAGGTAAAACACCATCAAGTATATAAAATATTTTGTATAGTTTCTAGAATATAGTTTACTACAAAGAGTGGTCATTTCAGTAACAATAACAATAACTACTTCTACCATTGCAAATATTCCTATAATCAACAAACCTTACAACAAACTTTTGAGGTAGATACTAAATGACATGAAAAGAAATTGAAACTCCAGTACACTAGATCACAGAAAGTAAAAAGGCTGTTATGTGCCCTAACAGGAATCTAAATACCAGTTCTGACTTAACCAAAACTAGTGCACCAACTGGTTAAACATGGTTACTATGCAAACATATGTGAGTGACAGAGTTGAGAAATATACCAGGCTCAAGTTTTGGAGAGTTTTGAATGCTAGGTTTGAGTGTTATTATTATGTAGGAGATAACAGAGTACTACGAAAGTTTGACATTGAAATGATATTGCTGTAGAGTAGTTTGGCCTCAGTATGCAAATAGGATTGGAGTGAAATGATTGATGGCAAAGAAAGCAGTTAGAAGACTGCTTCAGTACACAAAGATATTAGGTGATGAGGGCTAAGGTGGTGATGAGGACTCAGGTAGTGCTGAAGGGAACAGAACACAGGAGTTGAAATGAGCAAAGGAAGTATGTGAGTGATGTAATGATTTGAAATCCTTTTTTGAACTTAGGGGTTAAGACCAACAACAAGTATGACATTGTAACATTACTGTTGGTCATAACCCCTAAACCACCAAATTCCATGTCCAGATCATCTCATATTTTACTCTCATTATTTCCAAAAGCAGAAAAACTTAACTTGGATTTTGATTAGAACTTTCAAGGTTATAATTTTTAAAGGCTGTCCATATAAATGTCATATAGAAATATTTCACATTATTTTCACATAGTACCTTACGCTGGCTTTTCTCTGAAAATCTTGTGCTTAAATGAATAATGAAGTTAGCAAGATATCGTACAAAAGTTTATAAAATGTTTCATACATTTGCTTGGACCAACACACGTAGATTGTAGTTCCCATATGCATTCTGCTGTATCTTTCAAGCTCTTTGCTGATGTGAGCTTATCCTACAAGAAAACTGCTTGAAGACATACTGTAACACCACTGATACAAAGCTGCTATACATAATGGCTGGCTCATAACAAGGAGATGGTTTAGCTCTTTTTGAGGAAGGGCATTGAGCTTACTGTCATGCAAAGACAGACTTTTGAAGCCTTCATAAAGTTGGAAACCAGTACATGCTTGCACAATTGCATATGAGAAGAATAATTAGCAAAATGATTTAGTGTATTTTGTTCACAAAATTCCTGCTTTTTCAGCATACATATTTGGACACCAGAAACTTTTTTTATTTTACATTGAAAAAACTTCTGATCCTACACTAAAGAAACAACTCTGATTAAAGCATAAATAAAGGGTAACTTATATAGCAATTCAATTTAAGATGTATTTTGTGGCTTATATCTTAGATGGCCTTAATTTTCTTTACAGCTTGACTAGATTTTAGACAGGTTCTTTCCTGACCATAAGTTCCAGACTGCACTTTTCTTAAAGTATTTACTATAGGAAACTTTCAAATATAAATCCTTTCTTTGTTACTTCCAGATGTAAATATTATCCCAAACTCTTGCCAGTTTTACAACCTAGGAATGTCTTTCTCTGGGACTCGGGAGCCATTCTTTGAAATGTAATCATCAAGCAAGATAGAGTCCTTATCTTCTTGTCTCTACGGGAAGGGAAGAGCCTTATTTTGATTAGTAACAATTAGCAAAAAAAGATCTTCTAATCACATTGATGGACATCCTCTCTATACTTAGTAAAACCAATCATGACTATGGGATCCCCAGGAAAATATTGGGAAAGTATTTATAGGCTGTGGAAGGAGGGATCCTAAGGATCTGGATGGTGGTCAGGCTCATCTGGAAACATGAATAGAATTAGATAGGTTTTCTGGTTCATTTCCACCTCCTAAAGGAGAATAAAAGTTGGAGAATGGTTGAGTTTAAATTCCCAGCTCTTGAGGACTAGAATAGAGACCCTCACAGAAGGGATGCACAAATTACAATATGAAGGAAGTAGCAAGAGAGAATTTACCAGAAATCAAGTGAAAAGATGTTACAGATGTTATAGTTGTGTATCGAGTTACTAGAGTAGGTGTGTATGGCCCTCAGAGTAAACCCATGCAACACGTTTCTCTGCTCCTGGATATATTTACATACATAGAAGCAACTAACCTATATTCAAGTAAACTGATTGTTTTCTGCAAGTAGGAGATTAAATTAGTTATAGAATGTAAAAGTTGAGGGAAGATAGAATTTTAGTTGCTTTCCAAATTTTGCTATTTTCAGTTCATTGCCACCTAATTCATTTTTTTATGTTACAGACCTGATGGCCTAGGTATAAACAATTTCCTGTTTTTGGAAAACAAAGTAAAAGCTCATAAAAATAACCCTCTATACTCAAGTGTTTGTACAGAGATTAAAAACTTGTAAACAAATTTGTTTTTATAAAACGTTAATACATAAACAACAGCAAGTATAGTAAAGAAGTTTGATAACTTTATCATGGCACATTCAGATTTCCTGATGATTTCCCTTTCTTCTCTAAGTGAAGTTCTTCTCTGGAAGAGCCTGTTTTGCCAAAAAATATTTAAAAAAAGAAAAGAAAAGGCTGTTTTTTCTATTAATGTTTTAAAGTTTTTAATTTTAGTTTTCTCTAAAGCAACCCTCTTTCCATACTCTCCCAAACATGCATATTTTCATGAAGGTGTACAATAGTAAAACTACACCAAAATGAGTATACAAAATATAAAAAAAATTATAACCTTAGTACCTTAATATAATCATGTATTTTTTAGAGTAGGCTTCACATATATGTATAAAAATTCATAGATGTATAATAGACAATTAAAAATTACAGATATGTATTTCTTTTTTAGCATACTGTGAACCTTATACTTGACAGTGGAACAGTTGGCATTAATTTACTGTGTTGGCCTATCGAGTGATTACCCAGAGTTTGAAATCAACAACTCTAGAATTTCTGACAAAGAGTTATTTATTTTAAATAAGATTTTCCAACTCGACTAAAGCTATTGATGCTAATAAGAAAAGACAAATGTGTTTGCCTTTCTGTAATTCTCATTTCAGAACAGTACCTTGAGCTCATATTTGTTTTCTAAGAAGCAATGTAATACATGTAAAGTTTGGCTTGATAAATTACCCTTAATGTATGAATTTAAAAAATAATATGCAAAATCACAAATTCGGTAATTATTTGTGCAGTCAAAATTAGCGAAGATTAGCTGAGCCAGTTTATCAAAATATTTTAGTAAAGTAGTGGACTTTAAAATAGACATGCACATGGCACATACCAATAAAATCAGAAGATTCATGCATGGCCTAGTGTTCACACAGCAAATTTTAAAACATATTTCAGGATCTTGCAAAAGGATATGATGTAACCTAAGTGTCTTCCTTATCTGCTTTCTTTAGTTTGCATTTAGAGTGGCAGAACTGAAATAGCAAGATAAAAATGGAAATGAAAATTAAAGGACATTTCTTTTTTTAATGATAGATATGCTTTACATTTGTCTGTGATTTATTTCACATATTCTGTAACTAAAATTCATATTTAAATTATTTCAGTGTAGGTGCAGCAAAATATCTTGTCTTATTTTTATTTAGTAAACAAATATTTGAAAGGCCTGGGTTTTTGCTTAGGAGTTGGCAGACTATTCTGTTGGCAACGTGGTTAAGAATTTCAAATGTTCTGAGGAATGTTTTCTTTCTAGGATACATGACTTGGATGGGAACCATAACCTAAATGTCTTGTGAAATATGTGTGTGTGTGGTTTGTAAGTAGAGCAATGAATAAACCACTTATGTTTCATAATTTTTACAGATTCTAAGGAAATAAATTTGTATAATAACTTCACTGTAGTCTTGGAAATTTCTTCCAGCAAACAGGAACACTTAAAAATGTATTAGAAATACTGATTCAAAAAAAGGCAAGGGATGTAAATCCCTGATTGTGAGCTTTCTTTTCCTTTTTATTATGTCTTGATTGCAAATAACCTAATTAATGGTAAGCAGTTGCTTCATTTACTAAAGGATAATGGCAACATTCATGGGGTACCCATTATGGCCCAGACTCTTCTCACAAAAATCTTTTAAGGTAGATGTAATCAACCGGGACAGAGCCCGAAAAAATAAAGGCTTGGAGTAAATAACTTAAAAGCTGGTAAGTAGTACAGGCAAGTTTGTATCCAGGTCTCTTTGAATATAAAGTATTTCTTCCCTATGCTGAATATGACTATCCTGTAGTATTATACACACACACACACACACACACACACACACACACACACACACATAATCTTCCACAAATTTCATCACCTAAACTAAGGTAAAAGATATAAATATAATCTTATGACACAAATTAACAAGAAAAGAATCAATGTTGATACCAAAAAGTACTATCATTTCCTTTGATGTTTGCTCATGGACTGCTAGATTCCATGAATTTTAATAACATACAGCAAGAATATATGTTCACTGTATGTCCAACCAGAAACACAGACTATTCATAGGAGACACAAGAGTCTCCAAGGAATTGCCTGTGCTCTGCTAGAGAACATCTACCATCCTATATCATATTAATTGAGTGTTAACAAAACATCATTTTTTTTTTTTTTTTGAGAGGGAGTCAAGCTCTGTCGCCCAGGCTGGTGTGCAGTGGCGCGATCTCGGCTCACTGCAAGCTCCGCCTCCCGGGTTTACGCCATTCTCCTGCCTCAGCCTCCGGAGTAGCTGGGACTACAGGCGCCCGCCACCTCGCCCGGCTAGTTTTTTGTATTTTTTAGTAGAGACGGGGTTTCACCGTGTAGATCAGGATGGTCTCGATCTCCTGACCTCGTGATCCGCCCGTCTCGGCCTCCCAAAGTGCTGGGATTACAGGCTTGAGCCACCGCGCCCGGCCACAAAACATCATTATCACAGTACTTTATTGGTCGAAATCCTAAAATCGTTTCTTATTACAGTTCAAACTACCCATTAAAAACTACCTTTCATAATCTGGTTTAGACTTTCCTCTCCACCCCATCTGTCACTATTCACTCACACGTAACTTAATCCTTAATAGCTCCCCTAATAAACCATAAAAATTTTTACCTCTCTCACTTCCTTCATGAGAATATCACAACATATATAAAAGTGATAAAGCATTTGCCCCTTTACTCATTGCTCAAAGTTTTAGTATGTTTTATTTTGACAAAACAACCTTGGATGGCCAATGTTAAGAAATGAGAATTGAACTGTATATGAATGATTCCATTCACTACATCATGTCGTTTATTGCTGCAAGGGATATGTCTTTTGCAGAGGTAGAATTTCCCTCTGAAACTACTTTGACTATTTTCACATACTCCTTCTGGCCTTGTCCTGCTCTATTTTGTTAGTCATCCTTACAGTGAAGTGATTTTTACCAAAATCTATTTTAGCTGTGGAGAAATAGAGATTTTTTAAAAACACACCATTAAATTACTCATACATCCCTTTGTGAAAAGTAAAAAAAAATAAAGATTTTGCATATACATAAGTTTCAATACTTGAAAAGCCTTGGAAAGACTCTTTAATAAAAACACTATTTTTCAATGGTACTTTGTAAACAACTTCAAGAATAATATTGTTTAAGTTAGCCATTGCTACGTAACAAATCCACAGCTTAAAACAAAAGTCACTGAAACTCTCACAATTTCTATGGGTAGAAATATGAGAGAAGCTTAACTGGGTTGTTCAAGATCATATTTTTGTGAGGTTTCAAACTGTTGGTTGGAGCTGTAAAAAGGTTTGACTAGGCGAGGCTCTGCTTCAAAGCCCAATTAGGACGCGTTGGCAAGCTTTGGATCCTGCTATCTGTTGGGCAGAGATGTGGTCCTCACCACGTGGGCTCCTTTCATATGTTGGCTAGATGTCCTCATGACATGTCATCTGGCTTCTTCCACAGTGACTGATGAGACAGACAGAAATACTGCCTGCGCTGGAAGCTGCAGTCATTTATAACCTAATCTTGGAAGTGATTCACCATTACTTCTTCTCTGGTCTATTTATTAGATGGGAGCCACTTTGTCTAGCTTACACTCAAGAAGAGACGATTATACCAAGGCGTAATTAGCCAGAGTTGGCTCACTGGCGGCCATTTGGGGGCTGGTTAATCCAGCATCAGTAACAACAGTGAATGCTACGACTTGAAGAAATTTCTAGGTTTTAGATACTGTACTAAGTGTTTGCACTCATTGTAATAAGTATGCAAGGGACAGTGTTCCACATAAGTTTTTCCTATGAAGAAACTGATATTCAGGAATGTTAAATAAATAACAAGGAGTACTGCTAATTACTAGTAAAGCCAGGATTCAAACCTAGGTCTACTGTATTCAAAGTCAGCAATTTTTCTCCCCTTTAACACTGTACCTTTTTTTCTTCTATGATAATAGAAAATGATCTAAACTGTAATGATTTTTATCCCACATACTGTTTTGGGAATTCATGTTACTTAAGCAGAGAGGAAAAAAGAACCATATTGAATTACCTTGCCATTACCTTTATTAAATTTGATTCTTAAGAAAAAATTACAAGCTTCAAAATCTGCTACTTTTCAATATGACACTTAGATAAATAAAAATTATACAGCTCTGACTTGCTAAATTTTGAAATGAAGTGTTTGTGCTCAGAAATGTTCTCCCAATAATCAGGCACAAATACAGGGGCCTCTTTATCATTGTCTTATCCACTAGTTTTCAATAACCCTCCTCGGTTACTGTTCTACAAAGGCTGGAGAATCAGGAGCTAGTGATGGGTAAACTGAACTTTTAATGATGGAGTTATAGGATTTGTTATATCTGAAGAATATGTCCTTTATTCATTTTGCTACAGTAGTCACATTCTTCGCATGTTATAATGAGTAATTCAGTCATCCTCTACCTTTGACAAAGAGAATACGCATATTTTCACATTAATGACTCTTCAGTCTTAGTACCCATTTTTTTGACAAACAAAATTAGAGCTTAAAATAACGATGCAGAATTAAATACAACACTTAGAACCTGAATTAACAATGCGACAGATACTAACATTTTCATATAAAAATTCAGTTTTTCTCGAATTATCATAGTTCCCATTATAACTATCATGGGAACATATTATGTTCATCTAATATATTATAATATAACATATTATAATCACTTTTTAGTCATTTTGTATCCTGCTGACCTTCATCTTGCAATATAATCTTCAAGTTGAACCATATAAAGAATGAAAGGAAAGAAGGTAGACTGCAATTCAGTAACAGTATACACAGCATTAAGCACAGTTTTCTGTTGTAAATAAAATGGAATGTAAAAACAAAGAAAAGATAACTAATTACAGCCTCCAAAAGCAGAAAATTATTAAAAAAAGAAGACATCCCTCTACAGAAACACTTGTGGAAAAATGTGCATATGAATATTTAGTTTTAAATTATTTTATAATATATGCTTCTTAGCAGCTAATGAGAAACTCTAACTCCAGCAATATGTCACCAATTCTAACAAAAATAATAACCATAAGCAATTGTTTTCCAAATCCCAGAGTCTCCCTTGGTCCACTAAAATATTAAAGACACATAGCTCTTAGATTATTAAAAGCATCTTTCTTCACACTTACATAAAGAAAGTTTGTTTTTATTCCTCTTTCCTTATATATTTAATATCCTTATATATTCAATTTCTTTATATATTCAATTACTGGTTTTATTCAAAACCAGTAAGGTTTAACTCAACTTAAAACCTAAAGATATTCAAATTTTTATAAATTGTGTACCTGGAACACATCTTCTCAAGAAACTATTTTTACTCAGAGAAGTACCTGTATTTTCTACACATTTTATTTTCTATTTTGTAAGCCTATTTTTTTTTCATAAAAAAGTGATTAGGTTTTGGGGTCTTTGGTATTATACATTGTCAAAGATTTATGAATGTCTAAATAATTTTAAACCATGTATCCATCTCTTCTCTATATATTTTTATAATTTTCCTCTCAACACATTCCAATTTATTCATCAGGTATTATCCTTTCTAGAGACAATGTTGCTGTTTCCCCTAGCAGCTTATTTAATACAAATGTTCTTTGTACCCATCCCTTATTTTTTTTTCTACTACCTTGCTTGGCTAGACATGTGATCCACTAATCTTTATTTTTCTTCCCCACCTTATGAAACATCTAGATCTGATGTCACTGATATATGTAGGTTTATTTTTATGTATTGTTCTAAAATGTAAGATTGATAGCTATTTGATTGGTAATTCTTCAGTCTGTTCATGTCTAGAAAAGAATTTTAATAGAATTTTCCTAAATAAGCTTTTCATCATTAAAAAAAAGGGTAAGAAAAAAATCTTTCCTTTTCCTATAATGAATTCACTATCTCACAACTATTCAATTGAATTTTTATATGATTCTCTTCCTTTGAGCTACTTTAAAGCTCTTTTTATTAATCTTTTAGTCTTTTACAAGTTCCTAATCAAAGTTTATTTCAGCCAAACTTAATTCACCTACATGCATTTATTCATTAAGCAAACATTTATTGAGTATTAGATTAAGTTCATTGACTGACTCTCAATGAGTTTAGTCTGATAAGGGAGACTGATAAATAGACACAAAAATACAAATACCTAAAAATCACAGAGATATCCCTTCAATAGCCATATCCTTAGCATCTAAAATGCTGTAAGCACCGTGGCTTCTGAGGTCAATAAAATAAGTCCCAGTTTAAGTCTATAAGAGTAAGATAGATATGTAAGCAAACTCGAGGATATTTTATAAGTTTGCTGGTTCTAAGACAGAAGTATGTGCAGGCTAGTAAAGACTCAGATGAAATGAACAGTTCTATTATGATTTTGTTGTGGGACTGAGTCTTGGGGTTTAAAACTGGAGTCAGGGTGACCAGTTGTGTTCTAATCAAAATGCCTGTGTAAGAAATAATGAACTAAGGTAGAAGTGTTATAGATGGCAAGTGTCATGGATGACATAACAGACAGATAAAGAGGAGAATTGATGTAACCATGTTATTGTGGAGAGAAAATGAGATAAAGGGCAAATTAACAAATCAAACACAAACAAAAAAATCCAAGATAACACCAGGTTTCTGGTTTAGACAATTACATGATGATATATTAACAAAAGCAGAGAATATAAAAAACTACAGCAGGTCTGGGGACATGAAAAGTTAACTTTTGAATTTATTCAGATGAGATTTCTATGGAACAGTGAAATTTGGGTTTGGAACTCTCAAAGAAAAACTGACTCAGTATTAATGTTTTACAGGTTTTTATTAAATAAGTAGCTTAAGCCATAGTAATAAACAAACAGGCAGAAAAAACATAAAGAAAGATTACAAAAGAAAGGATAATAAAATCCGTGGGTGAAAATGTAGAGGTACATGGAAGAAGGAAATCTTGAAGAAGAGTAACTTGGAATAGTTCAAACAGTAGAAGATAGAGTGAGTAGCCTACTGGGAAGTTAAAAAGAGCTAAATGTTTTAATAAAGCAGAGGATAAATAAAATTAGATGTCAAGAAAGAGATGACTAAAAAAGGTTCATGGATTTGACAACTAAGATATAAGGATGACTTCTGACAGGAGCCTGGAAAACTCCAGTTGTGAGTGTAGGAGGAGTGAAATAGACACTACGCACTCTAAGAGCTTAACTACAAACTGCAGAGGCCTGCCATATTGTGTGGGTTCCCAAGTCTTCTTTAATTTAATCAAATTAAAAACTTTAAGTAATTTTTATTAATGTAAAATGTACATACTATAAAATTGCGCAAATCCTAAGTGTGCAGGTCAGTTGATCATCATAAATTGAAAAACCTATGTAATCAATTCCCAGATCAGGAAATCGAATGTTACTGGTAATCCATCTGCTTGGGTCTCCTTCTTGGTTGCTACATTCCCAAAGGAACAGTTATCAGATCCTGATAACCACAGATTAGACTGCTCATTTTTGAACTTCATATTAAATAAATTCATATTAAATAAAATATCAAATATTAAATGGATTAAATTCATATTAAATAAATTAAATAAATCAAATGAATTCATATTTAATATGAATTAAATTCATTTAATTCATTCCACTGAATAAATAAATGGTTTATATTTTTGGTGTTGATAAATATTGGAGTTGTTCTAGTTTGGCACTATTAAAAATAGCAATGCTATGAATATTCCACTACATATGTTTTCATACATCACATCACATTATACCATTATATTCACTCCCCACCCCACACTAAAATACTTGTTCAAGAGACATGCATATGTTCAGCTTAAATAGTGACAAATAGTTCTAACACATAGGTTTGTGTATGTGTATATACATATAATTTTTTCTCCTTTTCCAGGACTGTATGGAACTCCATCTGTTCCACATTCTCATGAATAACTGAATAATTGTTATCATCAATATTTTTATTAGCTATTCTGGTGGATGAGTGATATCACGTTGTGAGTTAGGTTTTCCAGATGAGTAATTATGTTGACAAATTTTCATATGCTTATTTGTTATTCTTTTTCTGTGAAATGCCTGTTGAAGTATTTTATCTATTTTTATATTGGGTTACCTATTTCTTTTTGCCATTTTGGAGTTGTCTGTTTACATTTAGAACTGTGAAGGGTCTGAGACTTGCCCTATTTTAGAGGCAAGAAGTTAGTCTGTCATCATTTCATGGAATGCTGGAAGACATAATATGCCTGGGTCAGAGACAGAAGATCTTATTACCCATGACAGAACAAGCATCATGGGCATCAGTATATTTGCATTAGTTTACTTTGCTCCACATCCCCTGGGAGTGATATGTATGTATACAGGTAGATACCTGCAGATTCAGTGTGCTGCATTAGAAAACAAAACCTCTTAGATTAAGGAACCAAAATATTTTATAAAGGTCAATAAGCATGCCTGCTCTTTTTTCTAGAGGAAGGTATTATGCTAATTATACTGGACAGTAAGCTCTTTATTCCAGAGAGATACACACTATCTGTATCTGTCAAGGCTATTTTTTATAACCGACATTGTGAAAAGGTAGCCCAGAAAGAAAGGGTAACTAGCACCCCACTTGCAAGATGTACAGAAATACAAGATCTCCATGAAGAATTGTCTTCCAATGACATATTCTACATACGATTTCTTTATAGACAGGCATTACAAATATCTATTACAAATAAATGACTTATTTTTCCATATTCTTAATGGCATTTTTAAAAAATGAACCAATGTTCTTAATAACAATGAAGTCCAATTTATGGTTAAAGCTTGTATCCTATTTAAAATATTTCTCTGTATATAATTATGCTGTATTTTAAGTTCTTGACAGTTTTTCTTTCACATTAAAATATGTGGTATAAGGTGAGGAGTCAACATTCATCTTTTCCATCCATATAGATATCCAGTTAAACTAGCATTATTTACCAAAAAGGTCTTTTCCCTACTCTATTGCTGTATAGTGATTATCACTGAAGAACTATAGATGTGTGGATTTATTTCTGGATTGTCTATTCAGTTCTATTAATAAAGTCCCCTCACCAATACTCATGCCAATATAATATGCTGCTGATTTTGGTAGTTTTACTAAAAGTCTCATATCTGATAATAAAAGTTATCTATGGGAGTTTTTCCTTCTTCAAGACTGTCTTGGTTATCTTGAAGTTCTGCATATTTATCTGCCAGAAATCATTAGTATTGGTTCTAGTGTGGATATATTGCCAACAAATTATCTTGGATTTTCTTTATCTAGAAAATTATTTTGTATTTATTTCTGAAAGATATTTTTGCTGGAATACAGTTTCAGGTGGTACTAGAGGCTGAACATCCCTAATCTAAAAATCTAAAATCTGAAATGCTCTAAAACCTGAATCTTTGTGAGTGCCAACATGACACTCAAAGGAATTGCTCATTGGAGCATTTTGGATTTCATATTTTTGGATTATGGATGCTCAAATGGTAAATATAATGCAAATATTCCAAATACCCCCCAGCCTCTGCCCCCTCCCCCACAAAATCCAAATACTTCTGGTCCCAATAATTTGGAATTTTGGATAAGGAATATTGAACCTGTACTTCTTTAAATACGTTAAAGCTGTCAATACCATTGTCTTTTAACTTTCAATGCTGACGTTGAGAAGTCAGATGCCAATTTTATTTTTCCTCTCTCAAACAAAAGTGCCTTCATTTTTTTTTTTTTTTTTTTTTTCCTCTTCTGACTGCATTTAAGATGTTCTCTTTGGATTTAACTAGTTTCACTATGACATGTCTGAGTAATAATCTTTGTATTCAATGGGATTGGGGTTCAAACACTTGTTCAGTGGTGTGATGTTTTTCATCTGTTTTGGAAACTTTCCTGCAATTTTTTCTTTATATATTGCTTTCATTCTTTTTTCTCCACTTTCTCACATTTGAAGTATCCTGATTTCACAGGTGTTAGATGTTTTTTCATTGTGTCCTATATGCATATCTCTACTCATTTAGAGCTCCCTCTCTCTGTTCTTGATTTCTTTGTGCTTAAGCCTGAATATTTTCTATTTTCTTGATATTGGAAGATAGATACTAGTCTCTTTCAATTTACACACCTTCTCTTCTATTGTGCCCATTCTTCTATGAAACACATCTATTCAGTTGTTAATTTCAGTTATTGTATCTTTTCAGTTCTAGGGTTTCTATTTGATCCTTTGCAATATATTTCATTTAACAGCTGAAACTGCAGCCTCAAATCTACTTTTTAGTTATATGTGTCACAGTTATTTTAAAGACTGAATGATAACTCCAACACCTGAATCATGTGTGTATGTCTTGATTTTTTTTCTAGGTCTAGTTTCTTTTGGATGCCTGGCAACCTTCCTGAATACTAGGCAGTGTGTATACATACTGGGGAGATGCTAGATAATATTTTCATCTATATTCATCCTATCCTCTGAAAAAGACTTAAAATTGGGCACATCATCTGTGTCCTCTCAGAGACTAAGGAGTCTGTTTACATTCTCTTTAAGACCCTGTTCCTAGGCTGTGACTCTCTAGATGTCCCAACTGTGCTCATGCAGTGTTTACCAAAGTCCATTATCCCTAACAGGCCCTACACTCTAATTTTCGTAGCCTCACAACCATGAGACAACTGAAAACTTTATTTTGTGTTTCAGTGGCTTTTTGACTGGCTCTTAGTTTTTCATCCAGTACAGTTTATGAGTTTGGTAAAACCTTGAAATGAACAATAAACAGTATTGGAATTTACATCTTAGTGATTCCCTACTCTCACGGATCTTGGCCCCTTAATCGTGGCTTCCTTCATGGCCTTAAACTTCAATTCGATGTCTCCTTATCTCCGGAAGATTCCTAAAAGTTCTTTTGGCTTCTGTGCACGATACCGTCAACCCTGAACCTGAAGTCTCAACCAGAATTGGCAAATGCCCTAAGATCACCTAGTATGTAAGCTCACCTTTCTTTGGTTCCTTTTTCGCCAGGATCGTCACATCTCATGTCCTGGATATCCTGGCAGTTCTCTTATGTATCTGAATATACACACATACACATACACATATATATACATATGCATGTTATTTTTTCTGTCTTTTCTTGATCTCAATGGGAACATTGGTTTGCTATAAGCTATCATCATAGCCAAGGCATTTATGTTTTCCAGATTCACTCAATCACTTTTTTGACTTTGCCAGTGAGCAATAAAGGCATTTTAAAATGTTTCTGGTAACTAAAATTCTAAACATATTTTGGGACACAAAAATGTTTTTCTGCTAAATTATCTCTAGGTTATTTTGTCACCAAATAATAAATTCTTCACTTACAGCTGACTGTTCACATGCTGACATTGTCTATGTCTCTTAGAATTATTTTTTCTGTAGAAAAATTACTACATATTCTCATAATAAGCACATCTTCCAATTTTATGCTCAGTCATCTGTTAGTTCCCCTTATAGCTTTGCAAATTTACTTCAGCATCTTTCTTCTTCAGTGAATTTAGGGTCCTTAAAATTTCAGGTGCTTCTCAACATATTCTCTTCTCAAACAATTTATAATAGGTCATCAGTATATCCCATTATTAAATACCCCTAGTCAGGTGGGTATACTACCCCATCTCTCCTTTAGGTTATTCCACTTAAAGTCACAGTAATTCACACTTGGGCATTACTCAAACCATCATTTAAGACTCAAGTAAAAACCTATGGAAGACAAAAACAGACATGCCATTTATACATATGTAGGGAGCTTTTGTATTCTCTGTCTACATAGTCTACGTATTTATTGACTTTCTTTCCACAAAACATGGGAAAAGCAGGGATAACTGCCAGTTTTTTACCCTCTTCTTTATTTTCTGATATAAGCAGAAGAATCAAAGTTAATAGCATTCAATTTTTATATAGTGATTAACTACTGAATAAAAATAAGGTTAATAAAATAATTGGCCAGGTTTCAATTAGTAATTTGTATACATTTTCCCTACCTCTTCTCTATGCTCTTACCTTCAAAATATTGCTATACATCTTTGTCTTGAATGTCTTAATTTCATAGAAAATAGGACATTTAAATTCCTATTTTCCTAGGTAATTTCCTAGAAAATAACCTTCTTTCCTTTTTTTAAGAAAGCTATGTTATTTACCTAATGCTGTATCACTGATCTCTGAAAATTTACTGCATTTTAACAATGATAATCATTCGCTATATTTATTTAATGTTCTGGGCCAGGAATTTGGAAAAGGCTTGGCTAAGGAGTTCTACCTTAGGGGTCTCCAGGAGAATTGCAATTTGACACGGTCTGGGTCTGCATTCTTCTCTAGATTGAGGAGGGCTCAAGTCTACTTCAGGGTAAGTGGCTCACTCACAGAGTTTGCAAATTGGTGTTGACCACTGGTGGATGTCCATCTCCACCTGGGTCTTGGGTCTCACATAGCCTGGGGTTCTTTGAAACACAGACTGTATCCAAAGTCAAATATCTTGAAGTGAAATAAAAGAGTACGAGAGGGAGAGAGAGAAAGTGCTATCTCTAGTTAGAAAGTATATCCTTGTCATGACCTAGTCTCAGAAGTCACATAGCATCACTTCTACCACATTCTATTCATTAGAAGGGAGTCACTAAGTATGACTCATATTCATTGGGAGATGATTTAGAAACTATGTTTCAATGGGACAGGTGTCAAAGAATTTGTAGAATATTTTAGAAGCACCACAACAGCCACATGTGCCTTAAACTCAAATTATAATTTATTCAATTATGGAAAGTGGGAAGATGAAATTAATCTGGTTTCTGCTGTTACTATGAATAACATCCTATTGAATGAATTTTTTGTGAGATTTTGAATATAAAACTAAGTTCTTTTTAATATTTTCCTATATTTTTCAAAAGTCTTAATAACCTTACTAAGCATATTTCATAACATTTTGATTAGAAAGAACTGCTGCCTACACGAATTCAGAAAACCAATTATTTCACATCAAAATTTGTAAAAAGAAAATAGATAAAATACTGCCTGCAAAAATCAGACTCTATGCTTAAAGAAATTAATAAATGTATTCTACATATTACAATACAGAAAATTTAAAACTCCAAAAAGACAAAAGGAGGTTCTATGTGAAATGTCATTAAAATTAAAATATCATTAGGATCAAATTGGAATACTAGCCTTTCCCAGTTTATCAATAAAATATTTTTGTGGGACAGAAAAAATGTAATGCAACACAGAGAAAATAACCTATTAACTGCTAGCCTGGTACCCAAATAAGTGAACGGTACTTTCCATAGGCAAGTAAAAGGGAGATAGCCTCCTTATAATTTCTTTTGAAAAAAGTTTGGCTCTCTCCTACTTCCTAGAAATAACCAAGCGGAAGAAAATGAAATAATCATTTAATATCCTTTCTATTTAAAGATGTCTTACAAATTAATGAAAATAACTCAGTAGAGTAGTATAATAGGCACAAAGGCAGAAAATAGTGAAAATTCACAAAACACATACAATAGAGTAATCCACACAAAAATATGTGCCTTTCAGTATTAACAAAGTATGTAAATCAGTGAAATTAAATTTTTATCTATTAGATTGGTCAAGGTGAAAAATCAGGTATTATTAGAGTTAATACTCAGATGGATAGCTTTGAGTGGTTGAATCTGTGTGCCTGCTGTGCAGCCATCCGATCTGGATACATAACCTGAATCCCCACCTACAACTATTACCTCAGACACATTATCTAATTCTTTGTGTTTCACTTTCCTCATCTGTAAAGTTAAGATAATAACAGAATCTACTTAATAGAGGTTCAGTGATGATTAAATAAAAATTCACCTATGGCACCTAACAGAATTTGATATTCAGTAATACTATTATTATTTGCAATTTAGTTATTATTTTCACTATTACTTTCATAGTTATTGTTATGTTCAGGGTCAAATGAACTGTCCCTCTTATATATTACTGGTAGGAGTATAAACTGGCTCTGCATTTTTGAAAAACCACATAACAACGTATTAAGTTCTTTAAAAATGTTCATGTTCCTTGACCAAATAATTATGTGACTCTATTCTAAAGAAATCGCTAGAGTGGTAAACTAAATTTTATGCACATAAATATGCTTTTTTTTTTTTTTTTGAGACGGAGTCTCACTCTGTCGTCAAGGTTGGAGTGCAGTGGCACCATCTCGGCTTGCTACAACCGCTGCCTCCTGGGTTCAAGCAATTCTCCTGCCTCAGACTCTCGAGTGGCTGGGACTACAGACTACAGGCGAATGGCTATTTTTTTTTTTTTGTATTTTAGTAGAGACGCGGTTTCACCATGTTGTCAAGGCTGGTCTTGAACTCCTGAGCTCAGGCAATCCGCTTGCCTGGGCCTCCCAACGTGCTAGGATTACAGGTGTGAGTCACCGCGCCTGGCCATAAATGTGTTCATTAGAGTATATTTAAGAGCTAAAATTAGAGATAACCTGAATTTTCGCCATTAAAATAATCCTATTATATTAAATCACATGCCAGAATATTAAGACTCTTTAGATATTACTCATCAGACATATTTTAAAGCTATGTATTAGTCATTAGACATATTTTAAAATTATGAACAATTCATAACAATTGTACATATAGCTGCCCAGATTTACATCTCTGCTTTATCTAGTAATTAATATATATCTACTGAGGAGAGGGATTAAATTTATCAGACCTGCAGTGGTTATCTTTGAGTGAAAGTCTTAGAGATTTTAATAATTTTCTAACTTCCAGTTAAAAAAAATTTACACAAATATATTGTTTATATGATTAAAAATATTATAAACCATATTACAGTAAGATTTAATAGAAATTATGGGTTTAATGATAAATCAAAATGTGCAGTTGGTACTGCAGTTACCAGGAAATAAACGAATGGTTTAATATTTATTTTAATATTTATTATTTACCAGGTATTCAAGTAAGTGGATTGTCATATTTAACTTGTTTAAATGGTGACTGTATCCTTTTCGACTACCACCTTCTTCCCCACCCCACACATTACGAAAAGAGAAACAAAGGCGTGGTCAGTTTAAGGGATGTTAAATACAGAAGAATTAATCCTCAATTGCTCTATTGCCAATAGATGTGATATTGGCATTGAGAAAAATTGCAAGTCTTTATCTGAAGACCAACAATCATTTTGTTCTTGGTCTGTATGAAATGGACATGTATGGATATAAATATGTCAGAGTGGGTATCTGGCTACATCAGTATTTTTGAAGAAGAAAGATTTTGACAGAGCCCATTACGTCAAATCTAAGAAGAACAAGGCAGGCACCAGACTGTATCGTGTTGAATTTAAAATATCTAGGTAAATTAACGTCACATATCTGGGTCAATCTGAATAGGAAGGGTAGTGGTACTCAGAGTGGTACCACAGAAATAATGAGGTTGAAGTTATTTAGGAAAATGAAGCAAATAATTTTTGGTATGCTATTTTGACCTTATCATTTGAGATTCACATAAGCTAAAAAGCATATGTATTATGTGAATATAAAGCCTTAAGGTCCTGAATAGAGATGGACAGAATTGGGTATTCAACCTGAGCGAAGAGTGTGGTGATACTCATCACCTTCCTCATCTCACCACCCCAACTTATAGTGTTGAAATGAAGAGATTATGTTCAGAAAAGAATGCACTAAGGCTGAAAAATAAATCATGGCAATTTAGGTTAGTTAAGAATAAATTATATAAGTTGATAATAAACATAGATAAAGAGAAGTATTTCCCAATGATTCCTCAAAGATTCTCTTATTTTCTTCAGTATCTTCAGCCTCAAGTGTGAAGAGTCCTACTCGAAGTACTTCTACTACTTGAGTAAAATCATTGTTTTAGATATATTGAGTAAATGCCAAACTTATAATCTATTCTGTTTAAAAGTTTATTCTGTAAAGTACATTGCCTCTAGTTTGATTTCATTTATTCCGTAAGAATTCATTATATTCTTAAGATAGTCATGGAAATGTGCTATATTTCCATGCATGCCACAAACTTACAAAGGAAGGTGTAAAGTTATATGAAGAAAGTGATTAGGAAAAGATTATTAGGTTGATTAGATAAGGGTCTTGAAGGACTGAACAGGAGTTTATGATGGAAGGAAGTGGGCATAAAATGCAGTTATTGTTTTCAAGGCAGAAACTCATACAGAAACAATAACTGAAATTAAGAGGTAGAAAAGACCTACAAATTTAACTAAATAAACTGATTTCAATATTAGTAAATTAAGATGCATTGTTATTTATTGAGGCCAGGAATCACATTGGAAACTTAAGATAAGTCTAAAAAATTTAAATTATACCCAATTTAATTTCTCTGAATCATCTTCCTAAGAAATAACATACATAACAGAAATGTACATTTCTCCAACGTTTCCATTAGACAAAAACCATTAATCCCTGTCATCTGGCTAAAATTTTGTCAATAAACTATGTCAGTAAAATCATTACAATAAAAAGTTTTCATAGGTAAAAACTTTCACTTTAAACAGGGGTTATTGGCCTCTGGTTTAATGTGTAATCATTAAAAAGTACTTAGTATGCATATAGATGCATATTCTTGTTAGTATTTCCTTCTTTGTCACTGTCCCAAATTAGTAAACATACCAGAGCTAAATGATGCTGTTTTCATGATCTAATATTCTATCCAACAGACATTTAATAACAAAATTAAATTTTTTAGGTGGCTATAAAAAATCAGTCAGTGTTTGCATGCAAAAAGAAAGTTCTAACAAAGTGTCAATTTTACTCTAAAGAAATAACCTAAATTACAATATTTAAAAATTTTGTTTAATTTATATATGATATGAAGTATCCTGCATAGGCATATATGTACACATGTGTGTATGTATCTGGAAAACATATATTATGAAGGGAAAAAAATAAAGTCTGGTTTAAAAAGTTAACATGAAAAAATTAGAGACTTTTATCTAATTTTAGCAAATTTAGATTGAATAATTTATATATAGAGAGACTAATATAATATGGGCCAGTAATAGAGAATGAAGTTCCATTTTATATATGTAAAAATAAGGTAAGAGAAATTGGAATTAAGTTATTATTTTGAGATTTCTTCTTCAATACTATACAATATGAAACAATTTCTTCAACTCTGAAATTGAATAACTCAGTGTTAAATAGAAAACAAGTTTTTTCTGTTATGAATGAGCAAATTTAAAATTCGATATATCCAAGATACAATTTAAGACATCACAATTTTTAAAAACCTGTAACTGGTAAGCTTAACAAACATGAAATACAATTGTTACAGAGAAGTCAGGAAGGATTCTTGCTCTAGAGTCAGGTGGAGTTAGCAGAATTTTCACACTGAATAAGTCAATTCCTGAAGTTAAAAAATTGCTTCTTACATATGCTTCTATGTTTTATTTTGTACAATAATCTAGTTTAAATAAAACCCGCAATTGCCTGTAGAGTGTCTTCAAAACCATTCTATTTTTAATACTCTGTAAGTCTCTAGAACAGTCATGTGTCAGTTAATGATGGGGATAGGCTCCAAGAAATGTATTAGGTGATTTTGTCATTGTGCTAACATTAAAGTGGACTTACCCAAACCTAGATGGTAAAGCTTACTACACACCTAGGCTATATGGTATAGTCTATTGCTCCTAGGCTATAAACCTGTACAGCTATGTTCCTGTACTGAATCCTGTAGGTAACTATAACACAACTATAAATATTTGTGTATCTATATTAACATATCTAAAGATAGAAAAGGTACAGGAAAAAATGGTATTATAATCTTATGGGACCATCATCATATATGAGGTCCATCATTGTCCAGAATACAATTATGTGTCACATGACTATATATATTTTGAAATAAATAATAGTAATAGTCGGTGAAACCCCGTCTCTACTAAAAAATACAAAAAACTAGCCGGGCGTGGTGGTGGGCGCCTGTAGTCCCAGCTACTCGGGAGGCCGAGGCAGGAGAATGGCGTGAACCCGGGAGGTGGAGCTTGCAGTGTGCTGAGATCCGGCCACTGCACTCCAGCCTGGGCGACAGAGCGAGACTCCCTCTCAAAAAAAAAAAAAAAAAAAAAAAAAAAAGTAATAGTATGGGAGATAATATTGATAAAAGGCCATAAAACTATTTCAATAGAGAAATAAGCTCAGAACAGGTCATACTCAACCCTTCATATTTTACACCTTAATAGATCTCATATCCTGCAACATGGATACAATATTTTAAATTATAGGTATACTCATTTTATTCCTTTGTTGAAAAGCATTCAGTAGATTCCAATGGGCCCTAAGAGAAATCCAACCTCATTAGCATGTCACTAACTAACTTCAACAAATTGGATAAAAGCAATCTTCTTAGTCTTCATATTATTACTACTATTCACTCTTAATTACCTTGTCTTCTAGACCAGTGATTCTCAACTGAGGATGATTTTATCTCCTAGGGGATTGTTAGAAAAGACTGGAGATATTTGGTTATTACAATTCAGAAATGCTACCAGTATCTATGGATAGAGGCCAGGAATACTGCTAAACATCAAGCCTGTAATGTATAGGAAAATCTGTCTTCCTACCCTAACAATGAATTATCTGTTCCAAAACACCAATAGTGCTGAGGTTGAAAAAACAAATATTCCTAATCATTTTTAATATGATCTTTCCCATATAGTTCTTTTGCTTTAACATTTCTTTCTTCCCATTTCTCTTTGTCAGAATTACACTTTTCTTTCAATTCTCAATTCAAATGCTCCATTTTGCATGAAAACTTCAATTCAATGTGACTGGTAAAATTCAATTAAGATCAAAGAATATTTATTTGGGTTCAATATGCTCAGCAAGACCCTATGATACTATGTAATTATAGTTAGAGATATACAGCAAAATACACCTTATTGTAAATTATAAAACATAATAACATGCATCTGAAAACCTGCCATCCCAACTTCAAAACAGAATATTGCCAACTCCTTTACATCTACTCATGTATGTTTGTTGTTTTTCTACTCTTCTACCTCCTTCAAAACTAATCACTATCCTCAAATTTGTGGTATCCTTTGCTGTTTCAAAAAGCACATTTACATGCCTACATCCACATGGAATATATATTTTGTTTGTTTTGAACCTTAGAAAAAATGTCATTATATTGTATCTAGTCTTTTGCAATTTTCCCTATTCATTCATTATTGTCTTTAAAATTCATCTAGATTGTTGCTTGTAGCCGTTGTACTATATTTCCTTGTCTCTTAATACTCCACATTGTAAATAAATAAGAATTTTATATATTCATTCTACTAACATTTAAATGGTCCTTCTTTTTTGGCTATTAAAAGCAATGATGCCATGAAAACATTCTTGTATATATGTACTAATGCACAAGGGTAAGGCTTTCTTTAGAATGCCAATAAACCAAAAAAAAAAAAAAAAAAAAAAATTCGGTAAATATTTGCATAAATGTTCACTTTTGCTAGTTTTTTGCCAAACTTTTCTGCAACTGTTTGAACAATTTATCCTCTAAACTTTTCCCCAACTGTTTGAACAATTTATATCCCAAACTTTTCTCCAACTGTCTGAACAATTTATACTCCTACATAGCAGGTATAAATGTTCTTGCTGATTCACATCTTCACTGTCACTTGCTATAACATTTTGTATATAAATTATTATAAACTATAGATAGAATTTTATTTCTATTTATTCCAACAACTTTACTTTGTAAATGGCAAGTTTAGTTCAATTATATTCATTGTGGTTACTGATATGTTTGAAATTTTAAAATTATCATATTATCTGATCACTTTATTTGCTTTTTTATGCTATAATTTTTATTTGCTTGTTTTCTAAAAATTATAGTTTTTTCTGTTGCAATTTAAAATTTACTTTGGTTTCCTTCTATTGTTACCTCTTCTACTATTGGTTATCCTTGAACATTTACTATGCCCACTTAATACAGTAAAAAATTAATTCCTTAATGCTAAAACAATATAAGGATCTGAGAACATTTTAATTCTCATGTCTTATGGTTTACATGCTGTTATTATGCAAACAACTTTTATTTCTTTTTAGTTACACAGCTTATAACATAACAACTTACCAAGAGATTCAAAGTATATATAAAATCCAAGTAGTATTGATTTACTTCTCAACATATTGTTGCAGCAGACATGGACTAGCTATTCATTAAACCTGTCACCTTTCTCCTGCCTTCCTTGTGATTAGGTGTGGCCACAGTATTGCACTTTAGTGCAACCAGGGGAGAAATGAAACAGTTTAGTAGAATAGTTGGCCCTCCATATCCATGGCTTTTGCATCTATGAAGTCAATCAACCATGGATTGAAATATTTGAACAAAAAAAATACACGATTGCATCTGTACTGAATATGTACAGACTCTTTAACTCTTGCCCTTATTCTCTAAAAATTGCAGTATAACCACTATTTACATAGCATTTGCCTTGTTCTAGGTAGTATAAGTAGGCTAAAGATGACTTAAAATATACAGGAGATTGTGCACAGGTTATATGCAAATACTAAACCATCTTATATAAGGCACTTGAGCATCTGTGCATCTCGGTGTCGGCAGGGAGTCCTCCAATTCCCCACAGATACCAGGGGATGGCATATAAATCCCTCACATGAGCAAATTTATCAACTGCTGCCTGGACGTTGACACCTGAGGTAACTTCCAAAGTCATGTGTTGATGCTAAGCCTTCGTTATTCTTGGTGTCTCTGACAGAGTGTTTGGACAGAGCTGCTTTATCGCACCACAAGGGCAAGAAATAAAATCAGTTGTGTTAAGCCATAGGAATTTCTGGTTTAATCTGCTTCCCTTTATTAAGAACTCTATATTATATGCATTTTAATGTTCGTGATCCTTTTATACATTTGTGTAATACTAACAAGTGACATATTTTTGTGAATGTGACTATATCAAATTTTCTGCTGTTTTCCAACTGCACACAAAGATCTAAAAATAAATAACCAAGTAGAGACTGCATAGTAATCATGTAAGGCTATGTAATTGAAAGGTTTTTAAAAAGTCAGTACTATGAAACTTTGGGTTACCAGTCTTGTAAAATGAAATAGATTCAGTAAAATGAAGCTCATTCCAGTAAAAAAGGAAAGAAGTCATGTTTTTAAAAACAAACATATAAATCCTCTGTAATAGATGTGAAAGCCAAATTATTGAGGGAGTTCATTCTCCAGTTTTAAAACATGATAAGAAAAATGTGGTAGAGTTAATATTTTTAGAATTTAAAATCTTAATAAGTTAAGGATGAGTTAAGGTCCTTGACTGTCCGTATCAAGTCCTTTCCTTTTCAAAAACTCCAGGACAGATTAATTTAGACAATATTCTCACAGTTGGTTGTACTGACTAATAGGCATCTTCGTAAATATCCAGTTGGTATCTGATCTTCAATACTGGAGAAGGGGCCTGGTGGAAGGTGACTGGATCATGGGGCAGATTTGCACCTTGCTGTTCTTGTGATACTGAGCGAGTTCTAAGGAGATGTGGTTGTTGAAAACTGTGTAGCACTTTCCCTTCACTCTCTCTCTCTCTTCCCTCCCACCATGTGTACATATGCTTGCTTTCCCTTAGCACTTCTACCATGATTTTAAGTTCATTTGAGGCCTCCCCAGCCAAGTCTCCCATACAGCATGTAGAACTGTGAGTCAATTAAACCTCTTTTCTTTACACATTCCCCTTTCTCAGGTAGTTCTTCATAACAGTCTGAGAATGGACTAATGCAGTATTAACTCTTTCTTTCCTCAAATATTAAAGTTCAAATTTTGTAGGCCTCTGAGAAACATTATATAGCAGTGCAGTTGCAAAATGAGCAGGAAAGGTTGGGAAGGCAAACCTGAGGTAAACCTGTGCAGAGTTAAACCTGCAGAAGGCTTAGGTTTACTTCTACACAGGTGTTTTCTGTAGTATGGCACCAAATGGACATCTCAGTTACAGAAAGCTAACTCTCCAAGGTCAGCCTGAGTCCTGTCCTTTGACTCAAGTATCACACCATGAACATATTTAACTTAAACTAGGTGTATTCAGGAATGAGTGGGTTTGGATGTAGATGTCAATCACTTCACAGTGAATAATGAATTGAATTTAATGGTTTTGATGTCTCAGATGACATTTTTATCATAATTTTTCTCTTTTTGTTTGACAGCCTGCTACAACAGCATTGATAACCTTCCTGGTTATCTCCTTATGTTAGGCAGTGAACTTCCTGACAGCAAGCAGAGTCACTGCAATGTATTCTTTTTAATAAAATTGCAACTATGTGTTAAAATAGGATATGCCTCTAGATATTTTTCTGTCATAAGTTTTACATATTATTTTAATAGATAACCTGCTTTGCTTGGAGAGTATCCATTTAAAATTATATTACTGCTGTAGATGCTTGTCTAATTAGGAAGAATCCTTGTGATATGTTTGTTTTACATTGATAGCACCATTTTAACTTTAACCATAGACAAGGAAACAATGTCCTATTGTTGCTCACAATGAATCTTAACATTTTGCTGGAGTTAAATTTTCCAACTCACATTCAGGCAATGTATATTTTTTAAAACTACTATCATGATAAATATTTTCTATTTTGAATTAATTTGCATGTTTTAAAATAGTTAACGATGTTAACTGTGTTGCTGATTCATTCCACGAAAATAAAAAATCTTAAAAAAGGCATTATTTGTATTAGGGTTGTGTATATAAGTGTGTGTGAATGTGTTTATTTTAATAAAACTATTTTGTAATTCGCTTAATGGTCTTTAGCTTCAATTTTCAAAAGGTATGACTATTAGCAAATTGATAGGAAAGTAGATAACAATGAATTAAGGGTTACTGGCAGCCTAAGACACTGTTTATCTCTTTTAAGGTAGACAGAATTCAAATTGCCTTCATTAGCTGAGCAATATGCTATGGAAAATGTGTTGGGTACTTATCAAGAGGCTCTTTCATTTGCATTTTTGCTAAATAAACAAGCTGCTTTGTTTCCTAGCTGCTCTGTTTCCTAGCTGCTCAAGAGCTGTGAATAGAAGAGAAAGAAAATAATCCAGGTAAGTAAGCCAGGGGGGCATTCCAGGACTAGAATAAAGAAAACAAAAAGTTTATCAATGAAGATGTCAGAATTGTGCCTTGCATATTTGTGATATAAAAAGATAGTCTCACACATAGTTAGAATCGCGAATGTAAAAATGAATTAATTCTCCCCACAGCCACCAGTACCACAAGCAAAGACAGAGGCTGTTCTTTTGATAAACGATCAATACTTCAGCCGGACACTACTCTAGCTGCCCTGCTGTTGCTGGTTAAAAGTTTGAATTTCAATTAAGCAGTAAATCTTTATGGCATCACATTTTCAACAGTCAATTAATGTGTCCCTAATCTCTTGAAATTCTGAAACACTATTATTTTGCAGAATCCTTTCCTTCAGGCTCATTCACCAGCACAGCGTTCTTTTTTTTTTTTTTTTTTTATTATACTTTAAGTTCTAGGGTACATGTGCATAACGTGCAGGTTTGTTACATATGTATACATGTGCCATGTTGGTGTGCTGCACCCATCAACTCGTCAGCACCCATCAATTCATCATTTATATCACGTATAACTCCCCAATGCAATCCCTCCCCCCTCCCCCCTCCCCATGATAGGCCCCAGTGTGTGATGTTCCCCTTCCCGAGTCCAAGTGAGCTCATTGTTCAGTTCCCACCTATGAGTGAGAACATGCGGTGTTTGGTTTTCTCTTCTTGTGATAGTTTGCTAAGAATGATGGTTTCCAGCTGCATCCATGTCCCTACAAAGGACGCAAACTCATCCTTTTTTATGGCTGCATAGTATTCCATGGTGTATATGTGCCACATTTTCTTAATCCACAGCGTTCTTGTTAGACAGGTAAAGACAAAGTTTTCTCCAAATAAAAAATCAAACATTAAACAATTGTTTTGTTTACATTTTTTGGTCATTTGTCTATGTGTAAAGAATGTTATACTTCCAGAGTTGTTAAGACACGTATTTAACATACTACGGAAGTTGACTGATGAATACACTTAGCCAAAAGTGCATTGACTTGATTGTCCCCCTTAGGCCACGTTATATTTCAGAATTTTTTCCCACATATACATTCCTTGGAAAAATTCTTAAATAATACAAAACTATTAAGTATTCTAAGCACTGACCACACTCAAATCCGTGTAAACATTATTATTTCTTCTCATAAAATCTCCCTGTAGATTTTTTTCCCAAAACATTTTCTTTATTTTCAGAGTGTTGGTTGATGCCTAAAAACCAGGTAATACTGTAATTCCAGCTACTCAGGAAGCTAAGGCAGGAGGATTGCTTCAGCCCAAGAGTTCAAGTCCAGCCTGGGCAAAGTAGCGAGAACCTGTCTCTGAAAAAAAAAAAAAAGAAAGAAAGAAAGAAAAGAAAAAAAAAAAAAAACCCAGCTAATAAAGCGTATAGCTAAAGAATTCATGCAACCTTCCTCATGGAGGACTTCAATATTTTAAGACAAAATATAGGGAACTTGATAGACATTTCTTTCATATAGGATTTTAATAATTTTAAATTTAAGAGGTCACAAAGCCAAACTGACACATCTTCAAAACTATAGATTTACAATTGTTGTAATGATTAGATCCATTATTGCAATAAAATACAATTTTATCTTTTCAGAATATTAAAAGAAAATCTTTCCCCTGGAAGTAAATGCAGCCTGTGTCAGTAAAATTCTACCATTATAAGTGCTATTCTTGTCAATCATTTAGAATGCAAGCATTTCTTATATTATTAAAATTTTTTTTTAAATTGACTTGAAGAAGTCTGAATTATTTAACTAGAATCCCTGTGTGATTTTGAAAAAAAAAAAAAAAAACATGTTTTATTTTAAATGATTTATGTGTCAAACTGGTATGCCCCAACTACCATGTTTCAGATATTTTATTATTAGACGCTCAGGTACAGAGTAGGTTAAACATGCTTGCATGAAAAGCACTTCTACTTATAATGCTTACAGACCTGCAATATAAACTGCATGGTAAAAACAAGTCTACACATTTTTGAATAATTAGCCAGCATGTAAACATAAGTCTGTTTGCCTGTAAACTTTTTGGCTTTTCATTCTATTATAGTAAAATCTCCACTAGTCTTCAAACCTGTTCTTAAAAATGTAATAATAATTTAATATTACATCACATACAACTATGAATAACCATTTGAAAAAAATCATCTTACTACTATATACTTTATTTTGGAAAACATCAACAGTTATTTATTATATTTATTCTTTGAAATTGATGTTATCTGAAATTTAACTCAACCTAATTTTTCCTATCCAAAACATGACAGAACCCTGGGCATCCTAAAACTGCAAGGCTATTAATTACACTAATCCAGGTAACTGAACCCTCTTATGAACAAACAAAGCTTAATGTCATGACTAGGGTTAACTCATCAAGGTGAAATTAAGAGTTTTATTACGTGATTCGTTGTCATTAAATAAATGTACACTTATAGTTGAATAACATTCTACAATCAGAAGAAAAATAAGTCTTCACAATAAAAACTGGCGATATGGCTATATAGAAATCTTATTATTCTATGATCCTATAACTGTAAATTTTTTAAAACACAGAATTGAAATATGTATTGTTGACTAGGAAGAAACACATGCCTTTTATATTAAGTAACTACTCTCATATTAAGTAGCTAAAAGTTATTGAAGTTTTTGAGTTTTACATTATTTTTGCATATCAGAATAATTGTAAGTCTTAGAAAACTGATAGATATGTTGGCAAACAGTTGCAAAAAATGATCTTTGGTAAAAATTAAGATGTAATAAAAATATAATAAATTATATAGTCCCATCAGATTGGGAGACCAATGAAATAGATGAGAGACAAATATATATATATATATTTATATATATATATTTTTTCTTAATGTTAATTTTTTTTTAAAAACATAGGGAGTTTGTTTAAAAAACAGACCCAGGCTGGTATTGAACTCCGGGCTCAAGGGATCTTCTCATCTTGGCCTTTCAAAGTGTTGGGATTACAGGTGTGAGCCACTGCACCTGGCCTGCAAAAATTATAGACTAGAAAGGTAATAATAGAATAGAAACTAGGCTGGGTATGGTGGCTCATGGCTTCCCAGCACCTTGGAAGGCCGAGGTGGGTGGCTCACCTGAGGTCAGGAGTTAGAGACCACCCTGACCAACATGGTGAAGCCCCGCCTCTACTAAAAATACAAAAATTAGCTGAGTGTGGTGCCAGGCAACTGTAATCCCAGCTACTTGGGAGGCTGAGGCAGGAGAATCACTTGAACCCAGGAGGGTGTAGGTTGCAGTGAGCTGAGATTGCACCACTGCACTCCAGCATGGGCGACAACAGCAAAACTTCACCTCAAAAAGGAGAAAAAAAAAAAAAAAAGAAAATAATGTAGAAAAGATACTGTAGAAGCCAGACTACAGATGCTAATCAGGATTAAATTACAAGTAGAAACGCTGCGATAAGGTGTAAAAAACAGCAGAATTTTCTTAATAGGTATTCCACGTTAATGACTTAATACTGACTATAAAATCTTTTAAGGAATCACATCGTGAAGAAGATAAAACTTACTTTAGAGTATTTATAGATACAGTGTAAGGTTCTAATCTTTAATCAAAAGAACACATATGTAACTATATTATCTAATGACCCACACAAATTCTTATCCTAATATGCTATAAAATATGCTTACATATTGCTTTGTAATTTTAAAAGTAAATTTAGAATCTGTACCTTAAGTTTGTAAATTGTTAAATCTCTTGGGTATTCTGAAATAATAACAGAAGTATTTACACTGTAAAACAAACATGTACTCACCATCATGATTAGGATTTCCTAGTGTCCATGGCTCATCTGAGTCAAAATGAGTATCTCCTCCAATTCCTGGTCCAGGGAAGTAGGCATGTGCTAAAAATCCTCCCTCTCCATCAAAGGGAGAACTGTCCCCATGGAAACCAGATGCAAAAATAATGGTTATATCCACATCACGTTTGCCATTTTCTAATTCACTGTAGGGAACTTCTTCAAATGTCAGAGGAGTTACATTCTGCCACACATCAAAGGCACGGCGAATAGCTTTACGAGTCTCAGGGTCTCCTACTTTTGGAGTTACGTTCTTTATACTGAAAGTTAGAAAATATAATAATCAGTATTGTTATGTATAGGTTACCTTATTACAGGTTTTGATCTATTCAGTTAAGTAAAATATTAGAGAAAATAGTCATATTAAATAGAAATAACACATACTCATTCCTCTTGTCTCTATTGTTAGATTTCACTACTTTGCAATCATTTAATTTTCTTCAGGACAGTATTCATGTATCAAAGTTTTAAATGAGAAGATCTCTGTAGAATGGTTAACAGTAGGGTAACTGGATCAATCAGTTACTTTACCTTCTGGATAAGAAAGAGAAAGGCAGATTTGCCCAATGATCAAAGAGGCACAACAGTTTTGAGATGAAATAAAAATTTCAATTTTTTCTAATTTTTAGAGGCACACCATTGTATTTACACACATCAATTTCAAACAATGTCTTTATGCTCTTCTTGATCTGTAAATACTAATTCAGCAGATACATGATTATTTCTTAATTTTTAAAGAAATGATCAAATAACTACAATTTCTGATGTTCTATTGTTTCTTACTAATTCGTTCTAGTTAAAAATGTATTGTGAGTAAACAGCTACTTAATACAAAGATTTAACAATTACATGAATTTAAAGAAGTAACTTGGATATCATGTACTTTAGTTTGTCCTAAAGCTGATAACAAATGGATTAAATCACTATAAATATTGTCCTTGATTCATTTAGCACTAAATCAGATGTTTTTTTTTTCTCAGTTTTTTTTCTAAACAACAAAAATGGAACTAGTATGTGTATTTTTTATATTTTAGCACTATAAATTCAAACCATGCATGTGAAAAAAATGAGTAAATTTCAGAGGAGTCATAAATAAGTTTCAGATCCCTTCAACCAATAATGTTACATCTATGAACTTACACTAATGAAATATTTTTGACTCTTTTTTCTTTTTTAGAGATGGGTCTGATTGTGTTGCCCTGGCTGGCCTTGAACTCTTGCACTCAAGCAATACTCCCACCTTAGCCTTTCAAGCAGCTGGGATATAGGAAGTAATCACCATGCCCAGCTGATAATTAAACTATTTAATTACAAAAAAGGGGATACCATATTTAGGTGAATATATATTGAAATGCAATCATAAAAGAGAACCGAAAGTGAAACAATTTAAAATGATGAAATATGGCTAAATCATGGCACCTGTAATGCATGCCATTATATAAATAGGATTCAAAATTATTTTCTCCTTTTAAGACTTTTTAATCAGCATGGAAAAACTTGTAGGATTAACTTTCCAGTGGAAAAAAATAATATGCACATTATATTTTTAACCTGATTCTATGTCAATACAATTATAAATATTGGGCAGGAATTATGTAAACTAAAAATAGTACTAAGCATTTACTATGAGCTAGACAAGCACTTCACATTATCTAATTTAACCTCCTGAGTAACTCAATGAGATGGGTATTTATACCTATTTTACCAAAAGAACAGTGGGGATTTATAAGAATTTAGAGAAAAACCTCTAAGTGGCAGAGCTGGGTTTCAATCTAAACATTTGGGTAAAAATCTATTTCCTTAAATTCTATGTTGGACCACACATTTAAGACATATTTATCACTATTTTCTAAGAAATATCCAGATTATATTTACATGGATTATTTGGTGGTAAATATAATTCATTACATAAAGGAAATAAGATAGAAAACCAAGTGGAAACAGAGTGCAGGCAAGGAAGAAGAAATGGTAAATGAAAGGCGTTGAAGTGAAGATATTCTTGGCAGGTTCAAAGAACAGCAAGGCAGCTGGTATAGTCTGGTCACAGAGAGACAGCAAGTGTCAGGATATGAGGTCAGTAAGTTAGAAGGAGACCAAATAAGGTAGGTCTCCATAGGCCACTCTAAAGAGTCTGGCTTTTGCTCTGAGAAGGGAAAAACTGGAGTATCATGAAAAGATACGACATTTGACGTATGATTTAATAAATGACTTGAGCTATTATGTTGAAAATATAGTGATATGGTGCAAGAGTTGAGGCAGGGAGACACATCAGGAACTACTGCAAAAATCCAGGTGAGAGATGGTGCTTTGGACTAGGTTGGTACCAGCAGAGATTTTGAGAAGTGGTTGTATTTTGGATATATTTTGAGAATATGTCTCCCAAGATATACTGATGGATTAGACATAGGCTATGAGGAAAAAAAGAAGAGCTGAGGAAGACAGCATTTCTTTTTTCGACCTGAGCCAAAGGATGGACAGAGCAAAAGAATTCATGCCTACTCAGGGAGAAGGCTGTGCAATATTTTGTTGCTATTGTTTTGTTAGTTTCTTTTAACTTTACGGTATATTCAGCATGGTGCTATACACTATATTTTGATGAAGAATAAACATCTGCACTGAGATAGCACAGACATTTGTCTACCTTGCTAGTCTCTAAATTTCCTGTCTAATGGCTAAAGAAACATGCAAGGTAATGTAACACTGAATTTTGTCTAAATTAATTTTCCTAGTAGTCTTTTATTTTCTATGCACCCTATGGGATTTCAGAAGTCCCTCATTAGCAGGCTGATATTCCTATGACACATTATTGAAAGAAGTTACTACATAATTGGCACTGTTCCAGGTGCCAGAGATACAGCTGTGGGCAAGACTCTGCTCCCACAGTGCTTATATATTCTAGTTATGAGAGATAAATAATAAACAGAACAAAAAGATAATTTCATATGGTGAGGGGTTGGGGAAATGACAAACAGCATTTCAATAGCAGAAGGAGCTAAAGATGCCTAGCACTGAGTTTCCAGCCGGGGGAATGGTGAGAAGGCCAAACAAAGACGGCCAGTTCAAAGAACTGGACTGCTAAGTGAGTTGGAGCAATGACGATCACTGTGTCTGATGGAAAAATGGATGAGGGGACAAAAATGGGAGTAATAAAACATTTAAGAAGTTCACATAAGAGAAGAGAGAAACCAGGACTTGTGTGATAGCCATGGAGATATGAAGAATTAGTTTCAGTATGTGTTCTGAGAGAACTGTTCATGGGGATTGGTGACGGATTTGATATGTAATGGAGAAATTGATTTTGATTTCAAATAAAAAATAATCTTATAACAGAGAAATAATGTTAGCATGATTTGTTTGTAAGTACATAATAGTTTTGAGAAAAATGAAGCAAAATATATAATAAAAATAATAAATGTGGAGTACTATTTGGATTTGAGAACACATCACTGTTTTTCAAAGCTATGTACTGATTAGCTTCCAGATATGCTTAACTACATTATATATGATTGTCATTAATAAATACAAGATATCTGTACACCCAATCCTCATGACATGAGTTTACCTCCATAACAAACCTGCATATGTACCCCTGAACATAAATTAAAAGATTACAAAAAAGAGATAAAAAGGTTATGGATGCTGATGACACTGAGCCCAGGTTGAATCCAGGAAGTCAGTGCCCAGTTTCACACATGAAGGGTGGAGATAAAAAGGATCATTAAGGTTGAAAAACGTGAGTTGAAAGGAAGGTGTATTTTCAATAATAAATCAGAATAAATAGTTAGAAACTGACACTGCTTTATTTATCTTCTGGAGGCCCACTTAATTGTGGATTTTGGATATTATGGAAGAAAAAAGATAGCTAGTTAAAATAAATTTAAAATTCTAAATTAAAAAAAGGAAAAAACATAATTATAGATATTATTTCATTTTAATAGGCTTTGACATGTAAAGTTAAAATGACTGCTCAAAATGGAAATGAGTACTCAGTGGTCTTACTTGAATTAAACAAAGATGGAAAATTCAACATTACTTTAGGAAGAAAAATACTTATTGCTCTTATTTAAATATATATGATGAATTTCAATGATATGATGCATTTTTTTTTTTTTTTTTGAGATGGAGTCTCATTCTGTCACCCAAGCTAGAGTACAGTGGCACCATCTCGTCTCACTGCAACCTCCACCTCCTGGGTTCAAACAATTCTCCTGCCTCAGCCTCCTGAGTAGCTGAGATTACAGGTGCCCACCATTACAGCCAGTGAATTTTTGTATTTTTTTGTAGAGATGAGGTTTCACCACTTTGGCCAGGTTGGTCTCGAACTCCTGACCTCAGGTCGTCTTGGCCTCCAAAGTGCTGGGATTACAGGTGTGTGCCACCGTGCCTGGCCATATGATGCATTTTTAATTGTGTTCTTAATGAGTTTGTTATGTTGAATTAGCAGTATAAATAATGTAAAAATAGTAACACCTCATTGTTTTTTATGAAAGTTCAGAAAAAATTATAGTTAAAATTTCCAATTTAGATGATTAAAATAACTTTTTATAACACATACAATGTAGTGGTAATTTAATGACCTCCGACAACACATTTTATGCAGTAAAAAAATAAATAAATACAATATATACAAGTATGCTTCGAAGTTAGAGCGAGAGTTCTGAACTAGGTGCAAACAAAAAGAGAGTTTAGAAACTTTTATGCCATTAAGAGATGTATTTTGTATTTATTCATAAATGAACTCACAAAGGTCACAGAGTGATTATGAGGTAACAAGACTGCTACAAACAATTCTAATAAAAATGCAGAAATGATTAAATATATTTGCAGAATAAAAGACATTGACTTAAAATGAGTAAAAGTCTGACAAACTTAATAAAGCTAATTTAATTTTAAAATATTTTAACTGGCCCTTTCTTCTTGTGAAAACAGTAAAGTGAGTATACTTCTTATTTTAACAGATGATAGATTTCATTTTTTGAAGTATATGTGGCATTTTATTATATTATTTCACTGATTCTTTCAAACTTCCAATTTGGTAAATTTTGGAATTTTAATCTAAAAATTGTTAAATTTTATCTTTAATGCCCATGTCTTACACAGTCTTACATACCAAAACAAATGTCTTTATTTATAAGTACAAAACAGTTGAGAAAAATGAAGCAAAATAATATAATAAAAATAATAAATGTGAAACAGTATTTAGATTTGGAAATAAAATTGATGTCTTATCATTAGATCAAAACAATTTCATTTCATAACAATTCTACATATTAAGAATGGTTACAACTCTTTAAAGGTTTTTTTTTGTTGTTGTTGTGGTTAAGACAGGGTCTCACTCTATCACCCAGGCTGGAGTGCAGTGGCACTATCACAGCTCACTACATCCCCTATCTCCCTGGGCTTAGATAATCTTCCTGCCTCAGCCTCCCGAGTAGCTAGGACTACAGTTGTGCACCACCACGCCTGGCGAATTTTTATACTTTTTGTAGAGACAGGGTTTTGCCATGTTGCCCAGGATGGTCTTGAATTCCTAGGCTCAAGAGATTCACTCCCTACGGCCTCCCAAAGTGCTGAGATTACAGTTGTGAGCACCAGTGCCAGCCTTCTTTAAAGTTTTTGATACAGTAATAAATCTTTTTAAAGTATTGTTTGATTCTTAATATTAGAAAAAAAATCCTAAATACTGTGGCATCTAGTTGGGTTACAAATATCTCATAACATTATGTCAAAATATTTTCATATAAACAAGGCTAAAACCCCTTTACTCAATTAAATAGACAAAAATTAGTTATTTGGAAAGGCATACTCATATTTTATATAAATGATTATCAGTTAAATAGAATTTACTATAACAGGGAATGCAGACAATTGCTAAGAATAAAAGAGAATAAACATAATAGAGTATAGTTAAATTATTAACATATCCTGAATGTGTTGTAATATTCTATCCAGAGAAAATAAAATAGACCAATTTACTTTTATTCATATTATGTTTGTATAATTAATGGAGTTTCACAACTTTTTTCTTAAGTATGAGAAATGGTCACAAAATAGAAAGTGAATATGGAGTCCCTCCAGGAAACCTTGCCTTACATTAAATATTTGGCTATTTCCCAAGATGCTGGCTTTCTATGCAGGGGAGAGTTAATTAAGTACACATTACATTGGGTGTTGTTTAAGTGGGTTTGCTTTTTCATTCTGTTATGTATTCTCTGGATACACAAGTTGAGTTCTCTTTGAACTCAACAGGATCATCAAGTTCAGGGAACTCTTTGGGTTTATAGAGAATAATGAAAAATGTTTCTGGGGAGGTATTTTTTAAAAAATTCCTTAGCAACCTCTTTGCTCTGTATATTAAAGTAAAATAACTTCCAGTGTGTGTCCTCAGTTGTAACAGAGTCATTCATTAAAAAACAAGGGGAGCTAAAGGATTAATACAGTGGAAAAATAAAACTAATCAATATAGCACTATTATATTAACTAACATATTATAAATACTCATATTCATCTTGCAATTTAGGTACCTGTCCCATTGGCCATTAGTCACACAAAATAACTTTTTGGAATTTAGGTTTCTAAGAGAAAAAGAACTTATTCTAAGTCCATTTTATTAATATTCAACAATTGGGTAATACAGATCTACTTGATAAAAGTTATGTTACTCAGAAGCTTCTATCATTTTCATGAAAAAATGTTTAACCAACGCCTGTTTGGAATTAACCAATTTATTCAACAACCAACTTTCCAACCATTACATAAATGCATACATAGTCTCTAATTTAACCTAAGTGAATAATTTTTTGGTTAAAATACTTCCAAAAATGAAGATAACTCATACGATGTATGATTTAATTTTCCAATCATTTAAAATATTAGGTTTTTCTGAAAGTCTTTAACAATTTGAGAATAACTGGAAATTTCCCCCTTAAATACACTTGCCATGATGCTGAGAATGCTTACGTTTAATCTTGAGTTGTTCCACCTGCAGACTGATTTACAGTTCCCTTAAATTTTGATCATTTTTTTTTGTTTTTGGAGATGGAGTCTCGCTGTGTTGCCCAGGCTGGAGTGCAGTGGCACGACCTCTGCTCACTGCAACGTCTGCCTTCCAGGTTCAAGCAATTCTCCTGCCTCAGCCTCCTGAGTAGCAGGGATTACACACATGTGCCACCACGCCCAGCTAATTTTTTATTTTTAGTAGAGATGGGGTTTCACTATGTTGGTCAGGCTGGTCTCGAACTCCTGACGTCAGGTGATATGCCCGCCTCGGCCTCTCAAAGTGCTGGGATTACAGGCATGAGCCACCACGCCCGGCTTTGACTGCTTTCTAAGAGGAGTACATTAATTTTCCAGGAAGCAGCCAAACGTGGTGGCCAGAAGAGAAAACTGTATATTGGGTAAAGCTTGTCCAAAAAAACCAAAGAGAAAAATCAGTATCACCACTGCTTTGTATATCAAAATAATCTGGTCATCTTAACTTTTTCTGGGTCACATTATACTGTTTGTTTATAATGAGTTTGCTATCAAATAAAACTTTGATTCCACCACTCTCACCCCAACTCCTGTCTGCATATTGTCAGGGTACAGTTCAGCTATCCTTTCCATGAACAATTATTTTTTGAGCTTAAATGTCAGATTTTACTTATTAATTTATTTTCTCTAAATACTGTTAGAAAAATAAGAATAGTGAATGATTGCATAATGCTTTCTATACAGTAGGCCATTTCTTAACACCTTATATACATTAAAGTGCAATATACTTAACTCTCATTTCTAACTCTCCATAGTCTTGTCAGAGCACTCTCAACCAATTTCTGCAATTTGGTAAATTAAAAGAAGTAAAGATAATAATTGGCATATATTAAACACTAACCATACTTCAAGCATTATGCTACTTTTATTATTTTTCCCATTATCTTACTTAATTTTCCCTAAACTTTGTGAGGTAGTGATACTGTTTGGCTGTGTCCCTACCCAAATCTCATCTTGAATTGCAGTTCCCAGAATCCCCATGTGTCCTGGGAGGGACTCGGTGGGAGGTAATTCAATCATGGGGGCAGGTTTTCCTGTGATGTTCTTGTGATAGTGAATAGGTCTCATAAGATCAGATGGTTTTATAAAGGATCATTATTTTATAAAGAGGACAAGCTCTCTTGTCTGCTGCCATGTAAGTTGTACCTTTGTTTCTCCTTGGCCTTCTGCCATGATTGTGAGGCCTCCCCAGCCATGTGGAACTGTGAGTCCATTAAACTGTTTTTTCTTTATAAATTACTCATCTTGTGTATTTCTTCATAGCAGTATGAAGATGGACGAATAGAGGTAGTGTTGTTACAATATTCACTTTGCACTCTGGGACACTAAGATTTAGTGGATCTAAGTAACTTGCAGGTTTTACAGGTTATAAGTGACACACAGGGCATTCAAACCCAGGTTTTTCCTGCTATAAAACAGACTCTTAACCAATGCTGTGTTTATCAATGACCTGAAAGTTTATACACACAAACACCTAATTACTTGTATGCTTAAAACTGGCTGAGGCCATTGTCAGGACAGGAACACAGCATGAGTGAAATTATAACCAGTTCTGAATATAATAGTTCTTAATCCTCCCTCCCTTCCTTCCTTCCTTTCTTTCATTTAAAGAAAAAGTGTAGTGAGTATAAGGATTCAGAGATATTAAATAGGGCGCACTGCCAACAGTCTGGAAATCAGGTCAAAAAAGGACACTATCTGAAATGAAGACAGTGTATCAATATATGGAGCTGTCTAAGGTGTAGAGTTCTATAGTTGATTATACATTTTAGTTCCATTACTACTTATTATTGTTTTTGTATGGTATGGGGTAGGTATGAACTCACTTTCACGGTTTCTCATATACATAATCAATTATCACAGAAAAATTTTATAGATGAAATAGTGAATCCTTTTCCAATTGATCTATAAAGCCTACTTTGGCATAAATCAATTTTTTTATATATACAAGGACATGTTTCCTTGATCTATTATCTGTACTACTGGCCTATTAATCTTTGTGCTAATACCCAAAACTGCCTTAATTAGTATTGTTTTAAAGTAAGTCTTCATCTCTAGTAGGTGGGAACATTTTGATGTTCTCCTTGGCCTTCACTGTTCCTCAGAGATGTTTGATTCAGTGTGTTAAATTATACAAAAAATATCTTACTGGGATTTTGTTGGAATTCCATTGAATTTGTGGAAAAGTCAAACTTTCATTATATTAAGTCTTTCTACTGAGAGCAAAATATATCTCTTCATTTATTGTTCATCTTCTGTTATGTCCTTCAATAAAAATTCATAATTTTCTCCATAAAAGGTTTATACATCTTTTTGTAGATTTATTCTTTGCTCTTATATTTTTGTGTCTATTTTAAATGGTGCCTTTGTAAAGGTTAAACGCTTGAACTGCTTCTTATGTGGGCACATGTGTGTATATATTTCGTATGTTGGTTTTTTATTAAAAAGACCGTTACAGTCTTGCAGTCTCTGCTTTGATATATAAAATGTTTGGAAATTATCACTTCAAACCTCACAAGAAATAAAACTGAATAAATTGAAATAACTCTTCTTCATTCCATCAAAAAATAAGGTCAAAGCGCAAAATTCTGCCCCAAATGTGTAGAGAGGGGCAAATACAGAGATTCACAGTTTATCAAGAGGAAAAGCTCTGAAGCCAAGAGAAGGAAAAACCCTCAAAGTCTCAGCCTTAGGGGTGGAGGGCAGGGAGAGAGCTCTACACTTTTACGTGTTTTACCCCCAGGACCCTCATCAAGTTCTTACAGTGAAGATCTGAGAAAGATCCTCTCCTTCTTCCAGCATGAGGATGAAAAAAGCAACAATTCTGAAATATGCCAAGAGTATTCTATTCTCCATAATAAAGGCCAGTGTTAAAAGAAAACTATTTTATCAAAGCATTATCTGATCTAGGTTAAAGATAATTAGACAGCTCAACCTCCTTTTGCCTTCATATATTACATAAACGAAGAAAAACAAAAAGCCTAATAGACTTGTCAGAAGGTCACAGCTCAGATACTCAGACTCACTAAAAAGGACTTAATCACAGGATTACAGATGCTTCCTCTGTACAATATCTTACACCAAACCAACAGGGCTCCACTATATTAACAGTGGATTAAAAATGAGGTAGTTTAAAGACATGGTTAGCTATTTAAGGAGGAATTTCTAGAGATATTTAAAGACAGGAGGAGACAAAGAAAAAAGAATGCTAGAAGAAATTCAGCTACAGCCAACATTAAATTCAACCTAACCCCTAACTAGATAAACATAAAAGCTCACATCAAAGGATTATTACCTCATTTCCTATTACCCAATACCTTCCCACTTGCAACAGAAAATTACAAGCAATTCTGTTGCTTGCTTTGCAAAAGGGAAGAGAAAACAAGCTGAAGAGATAAAGCACGCAACAGAACCAGACTCAGATATGGCCAACAGTTTGGAAGTTTCAGAATGAGAACTCATAATAACTAATCAATAGGCTAAGGGTTCTAATGAAAAAAGTGGACAACATAAAGAAAACATATGGATAATATAACCAGAAAGATGGGAGCTCTAGAGAAGAATCCAAAGAGAAATTAAGAAGGCCTTTGATAAGCTGATATTAGATTAAACATGGCAAAGGAAATAATCAGTGACCTGTAAGATATGTCAATAGAAACATCCCAAATTGAAAAATGAATTAAAATGAATGTCTAATAGATAGATTTAATTTTTATATAGTTGTTTAATTCTTATTGAAAGAATTAAACAGATCATTGAAAATTGAGTCTGTCTATTGTTAAAATTTTTCTTACTCACCTTATGTGGCAAGTCCTGCATATCCTCACCTATTTCATATATTCCAACTTTTATTTTTGTGGGAAAAATTTCTCTTTTTTTAATGTAAGAAGTTTATTTTCTATTCTTACCTAATGAAGAGTTTGTGTCAATTTGTAAGCATGTAAAGTTTATTATGGAGTATAACCTCATGTATATTATTATTTTTATAGGTTGCCCTTTCCTTTTTCCAGTATTGCTGGGTGTTACTGGATATTTCACTTTGAATTAAAGACAGAGTGGAGATAGGACAATATATTGTATCTAATCTCTATCTCAGAGTATAATATTAGCCGTGGGTTTTTAGTAAATGCATTGAAGCAGCAAAAAAAGAGAATGAAAAAGAGAACAGAATATCCAAGAACTGGAGAGAAAATACACACAATGAAAATACTAGAAAAAGAGAGAAAGAAATATAAGTAATAATGGTTGAGGATGTACCAAAATTAATAGCAGAAACCAAACCATAAATCTGGGAAACTCTGAAAACATGAAACAGAATAAATATAAAAAAATCTACACCTAAGCATATCATATTCAAAGCAGAAAACAAAAGAAAAAAAGAAAACTCTGGAAAAAGCCAAATGGGGTTAAATACCTTATCTGTACAGGAACAAAGATACCAATTCTATTAAACCCCTCTTCAAGAACCATGTAAGCAAAAAGAAAGGGGGCTGAAATATTCAGTGTTTAAATAATAAAACCACCAACCTAGAACTCTGCATCCAGGGAAACTATCATTTAAAAGAGAAGTGGAAAAATGACTTTCTCAGACAAATAAAAACTAAAAACACTTGTTGTCCACAGAATTGCCTTGCAAAAAAAAAAAAAAAAATGTAAGAGAAGTTCTTCAGAAAGAAGAAAAATGATGTTCATCAGAAATGCGTATCTCTTTAAAAAAGAAAGATCATTAGGGAAGGAATAAATGAAAGTAAAATAAAGTATTTTATTATTCTTAGTTTTTAACTGATTTAACAATAACTCTTCAAAATAATAACAGAAATAATTTATTGGGTTATTATAGCACATGGATAAATAAAATGAATAAAGAGAATGTTCTAAGAGACAGAAGAATTAAATTAGAAACTCTGTTATGAGATACCTGTAATACCTGTGAAGTACTATAATGTTATGTGAAAGTAGACTTAGATTACTTGCACATCTATATTGCAAACCCCAAGGCCACCACTTAAAAATAACTGTAAAAAGGAGTACAATTGACAGGCTAAGAGAAAATGAAAACATATAAAATGGTCAATTAAAACCAGAAAAGGCACTGAAAGAGGGGAAGACAAAAACAAATATAAAAAACCAATAACAACAGCAAATAGTTACAAATGTTGTAGGTATTAATCCAACTGCATCAACAGTCACTTTAAATGTGAATGCTAGGATGGGCACGGTGGCTCACACCTGTAATCCCAGCACTTTGGGAGGCCAAGGCGGGCGGATCACCTGAGGTTGGGAGTTTGAGACCAGCCTGACCAACATGGAGAAACCCCATCTCTACTAAAAATACAAAATTAGTCTGGCCTGGTAGCACATGCCTGTAATCCCAGCAACTCGGGAGGCCGAGGCAGGAGAATCGCTTAAACCTGGGAGGCAGAGGTTGCAGCGAGCTAAGATTGTACCATTTCACTCCAGCCTGGGCAACAAGAGTGAAACTCCATCACACACAAAAAAACAAAAAAACAAAAAGTCAATACTAAATATACCAATAAAAATAGCATAGATAAAAAAAAAAAAATGAAACAAAAACAGAAAGCAAGTCCCACTATATGTTTCTCGCAAGAAACCTGCCTTAAATATGAGGACACAGATAAAGTAAGAGTAAATGTATGGAGAAAGACATATTATCTTTATGCACATTAAAAAAAAAAAAAAACTAGGTTAGCCACATTAAGATATAGTAGATTTCATAGAAAAGAAAATTATTGGGGATAAAGAGTCATTACATAATGATAAAGGTCTCAATTTTCCAAGAAGATATTAGAATACTTAATGCGCAAGTGCCTAACAACATAGCAAGAACATATACGTTAAAAAAAATGATAGAACTGCAAGAAAAAAAATGCATGGAGCACTATTATAGTTGGAGACTTCCAATATCACTCTATTTGATATCAAAACCAGGTAAAGATATATAAAAAAAGAAAATCTATGGATCATTCATAAACACAGATGTAAAAATCCTCAAAAATGTCAGCAAATCAAATAGAACAATCTATACAAAGAACTGTACATTATGTCAAATTGAGAATTATCCCAGATACACAAGGCTGATTCAAGATTTGAAAAATCTATTAATGTAATATTTCACATCAAAAGTCAAAAGAAGAAAATTAGTATCATATCAGTAGATGCAGAAAAAGCATTTGTCAAAATCCAACACCTGTTCACAATATATACTTTTAGCAAACTAAGAATAGACGGGGACTTATTCTATTTGATGAACACCATCTAGTAAAGAATCTACAGTTTAAAACATACATGATGTTGAAGAACTATTTGTATTTCTCCTAAGATCAGAAAAGCCAATGAGTTCCGTTCTTACCACTCCTATTCAACACCATACTGGAAACACTAGCTAATGTAATGCAACAATAAAAAGAAATGAAAAGAGGACGATTAGGAAGAAAAAAATATATACGACTGTCTTTGTTTACAGATGATATATCCTATATTGAAAAGTACCAATAACAAAAAATCTCCTAGACTAATAAGCAATTATAGTAAAGTTGCAGAATATAAGGTAAATACACAAAATTCAATTTTTTTCCATATGCTAACAATAAACAACTCAAATTTGATATGAAAAACATAATACCATTTAAATTAGCACCAGAAAAGTAAAATACTTAGAAATAAATCTATCAAAATATGCATATGAGAAAAGTATAAAATTTTGATGAAAGAAGTCAAAGATCTCAATAAATAGGAAGATATCCATGTTCATGGATAAGAAGACTATATACTGTTAAGATATCAGTTATTTCCAAGATGAACTATAGATACAATGCATGCAAAACTCATGGCAAGTTATTTTGTGTGAATCAACAAACTCTAACGTTTATATTGAAAGGCAAAAGACTCCAAATACCCAGCAGAATACTTAAGAAAATAAACACAATCAGACAACAGAAACTACCTAATAGTAAGACTTACTATAAAGTCAGAGTAATCAACATAGGGTGATATTGGATTAATAATAAATACATATATCAAAGGAACAAAGGAAAGTGCCCAGAAATTGACCACCACAAATAGAGTCAACCGAGCAAAGGCAATACAATGGAGAAAGAATGGTCTTTTCAACAAATGGTGTTAGAACAACTGGACATTCACAAGTAAAAGAAATGAATCTAGACACTGACTTTATACACCTCTCAAACATTTATTCAAAAGAAATCAGAGACCTAAATGCAAAACATAAAACTACTAAACTTCTAGAATATAACACAGGAGAAAATCTAAGGACTTTGTGTTTAATGATGATTTTTAACATACAACACCAAAAGCACAATACAAGAAGGAAAAAAAATGCTAAGTCGGACATTATTAAAATTACACTTCTGCTCTTAAAAAGACATTTTAAAGAGAATTAAAAAAAAGCCACAGATATGAAGAAAGTATTTGAAAACAGAACTGATGAAAGACTAACATACACAATATACAGAAAATCTTAAAACGAGCAAGTCAATTAAAAATTGATAGATCTCAACAGACACCTCGCCAAAGAAGACACAGAGATGGTAGGTAAATAAGCATATGAAAAGTTGCATCTTATGTCATTAGGGATTGCAAATTAAAATAATCTGTATCAATAAAATTGCTTATCTTAATAAACAATTGATTTATAATAATTGTTTTATCTCAATTATTTTATCTGAATAAAATATCACTAACTCTTTCTAGAATAACTACAACTGAATACACTGACAACATCATATGCTGGGGGTGGGGCTTGTAGGTCTACAGTATCTCTCATTTACTGCTGGTAATAATGCCAAATGGGATAACCATGTCAGAAGACAGTTTGACAGTGTCTTACAAAGCGAACCATAGTCTTTTCACATGATCAGCAATTATGCTCCTTGGTATTTATCCAAATGAGTTGAAAAGTTATGCCTACACAAAAACCTGCACACAAATGTGTATATTGGCCTTATTTGTAATCTCCCCAAACTGGAAACAACCAAGATGACCTCAATAGGTGAATGAATAAACATACAATGTCACATTTATACAATGGATTATTGTTCAGAAATAAAAAATGAGCTATCAAGTCACGAAAAATGTGAAGGAAACTTAAGAGCCTATTGTCAAGTGAAAGAGGCCAGTCTGAAAAAAAGCTACATTCTCTATAGTTCCAACTATATGACATTCCAGAAAAGGCAAAACGATGGAGACATTAAAAAAAAAAAAAAAAAAAAAAATCCAGTGCTGGCCAGGGCTTTGGGAAGAGGACAGAAGGGATAAATAGGTGAAACACTGAAATTTTAGGGAAGGAAAACTATTCTGTATGATATTATATTGGTAGATAAATGACATTATACATTTGTCAAAACCTATAGGACCATACAACATAGTGTAAACTATGAACTTAAGTAGTAATAATGTACCAGTACTGGTTCATCAATTTTAACTAATCTACTATGCTAATGCAAGATGTTAATAATAAGAGAAACCATTTGTATAGGTAGAGCAGGTAAAGGATGGAGGGGGGTACACAGTAACTCTGTGAACTCTCTGTACTATCAATTTTTCCATAAATGAAAAATTGTTCTGAAAATAAAATCTAATTTTAGGCTGACTATATTTGTTAATTATTTCTAAACAATCATCAGAATTTCTTCTGGGTTTACCATATAGAAATATCTATAAACTGAGACTAATGATAGTTTGTTTCTTTTCAAATCTTGTATCTTTTACTTCCGTTTCTTTCTTTACCTCTATTAGTAGTTTTACAATGTTGCTGAATAGAGGAGAGGTAGCAGATATTGTTTTTGCTTCTTAAAGATTTTACCAACATTTTGTATGTGAACTATACAACAAAAGTGTAGTATTTTTCATAGATGCCATTTTTGTGTTTAACAAAACGTACTTTTTTTTTGAGATGGTGTTTCACTCTCGTCGCCTAGGCTGGTGTGCAATGGCACCATCTCGGCTTGCTGAAACCTCTACCTCCTGGGTTCAAGTGATTCTCCTGCCTCAGTCTCTGGAGTAGCTGTGATTACAGGCACACACCACCACACCCACACCCAGCTTTTTTTTTTTTTTTTTTTTTTTTTTTTTTTTTTTTTTTTTTTTTTTAGTAGAGACGGGGTTTCTCCATGTTGGCCAGGCTGATCTCAATCTCCCAAGTTCAGGTAATCTGACCTCCTCAGCCTCCCTGTACCTGTAATGTGCTGAGATTACACCTGTAATGTGCTGAGATTACAGGTGTGAGCCACAGCGCCTGGCCCAAAATGTACTTTTTTGCTTTGATTCCTGCTTATGAAAATGGATGGTAAATTTCCTTGGCCACTTTTCTGTATCTATTAAGGTAATCATATGAAGTTTCTTATTTAATACTCTATGTTACTGACAAGACAGAAGTTCAACATCTCTCTACTTGACCTACATGCTCACATGCCTCCTAAATTTCCTAATTTCTCTCTACTTTTGTTTTTTAGGTTTTTTCCTTTTATTTCAGCTCAACAATGCTTTTAAGATTTAGCGCGGTGGCTCAAGCCTGTAATCCCAGCACTTTCGGAGGCCGAGACGGGCGGATCACGAGGTCAGGAGCTCGAGACCATCCTGGCTAACATGGTGAAACCCCGTCTCTACTAAAAAATACAAAAAACTAGCCGGGCGAGGTGGCGGGCACCTGTAGTCCCAGCTATTCGGGAGGCTGAGGCAGGAGAATGGCGTAAACCCGGGAGGCGGAGCTTGCAGTTAGCTGAGATCCGGCCACTGCACTCCAGCCTGGGCTACAGAGCGAGACTCCGTCTCAAAAAAAAAAAAAAAAAAAAAAAAAAAAAAAGATATATATTTAGTTTTAAAAATCTAATATATCTCATCGAAGTTTTACCCTAATTGGTAGTATATTTTAGGCTTTCTATTCTGCCATGTGACCATTCTTCATCAAAATCTACAAATGCTTTTCATGGTGTATCCATGGGCTGGGTGTGCTGGCCCACTCCTGTAATCTCTGCACTTTGGAACACCAATGCAGGAGGATCACTTGAGCCCAGGAGTTCAAGACCAGTCTGGGCAACATGGTAAAACCCTATCTCTGGGAAAAAAAAAAAAAAAAAAAAAAGCAAAAATTAGCTGGGCATGGTTGTGCACACCAATAATCCCAGCTACTCAGTGGGCTAAGGCAGGAGGATCCCTCGAGCCTGGGAGGCAGAGTTTGTAGTGAGCCAAGATCACACCACTGCACTTGGGACTGAGCGACAGAGTGAGGCCTTGTCTCCAAAAAAAGAAGAAAAAAAAAGAATCCATGTTTTCCTCTCAGAAAGCACTGTCACCACTAATTCCACTAATGGAAAAAAGGTTATTAGACAAGAGACATACACATTACAGTTATTGGGAAAATAACTGTATATTCCATATGAACTTATTGGTATAATACTTTCTTAACTCTACTTTGGAAATACAGATCGTAGAGATGATAAAACAAATACGTGAAATAAAAATATCTTGTGAGCAAATTTAAATGATGGTGAATACCAACTTCATGGGCTTGGCCTAAAGCTGCTTCATCTTTGATTTTTCTTATCTACAGAAATAATTAAAGTAAGTAGCATAAGACAATAATCTAGGAGCATAAGACAATAATCTAGGAGCTGTGTAAGAAGACAGCATAAGAATATAAAAGAAGACAGAAAAGTGTTCCCAGGACAGGCACGGTAGGTCACACCTGTATCCCAGCACTTTGGGAGGCTGAGGAGGGCAGATCACTCAAGGTCAGGACTTCAAGACCAGCCTGGCCAACATGGGGGAATCCTGTGTCTACAAAAAATACAAAAGTTAGCTAGGCATGGTGGTCCACGCCTATAATCCCAGCTACTTGGGAGGCTGAGGTAGGACAATTGCTTGATTCTGGGAAGTGCAAGTTGCAGTGAGCTGAGATCGTGCCACTGCACTCCAGCCTGGGTGATGGAGTGAGACTCTGTTTCAGAAAAAGAAAAAAAAGAAGTATCTCCAAAATAACCAAAATAAGTTCAAGTGACATGTTCCAGTTATATACGTAGAAAATCAATATATTGAGGCTTTTGTTTTATCTTTAATCATATACAAAGGGGTATTTACATGAAGAATAATATTTTAAAAATTATCATTTCTATTCACGTAATCTGACAGAGATGATTCCTGACGTTCTACCCTCTCGCCAAAGTACCTTTCCCCTTCTCCTGACCATTGGTTTAACAAGTTCTTTCTTTTCCTATGGGTCTTAGTTGAAAAGCTATTTCTTTAGGGTAATCTCATCTGGTTTTCTAGAATGGGTTGGATGACCCTGATTTATATTTCTCTTGCATACTGTCCTTTCTTTTTATAACAAGCATCGTATTTATATTACTATTCAACTTCTTTTGACTGTAAATTCCATGAGGACAAACAGGGTCCTCATGTTTTATTTGTTGCTACATCTCCAGGCCTTAGCATTGTTCTTTGTTCATACTGGGACTCAATAAGCAGTTGTTAAATTACAAAATGAATAAATGTGAAAATCCATTAATAACAATTGTCACTCTAGGTTGGAAAATACTTTCTTACTGAAGACAAAACCACTTGCACAATTAAGAAAAAGATAAAAAGCAAAATGGTTAGACTGACATTAAACACTGATTAATTATTTCAACATTCTGTTTAAATAGCAGTTATTTACATATCATTTGATTATTTTAGAGATTATAAATATTTATCAAAGAATGTAATATATTAGAACATTCATTTAAAGTCTCTCATAATATTGACATTCATTCAAGAAGCTGGAATAGTTTACAAAAGAGCCCAAGTGTTTCAGAGTGTCTACATGGTATCTAATGAACAATTTACTCTCCTCTCAATAGCAATTTTAAGTCTTTTATGTTAACATTATACCCCTATATATTAACATGTAGCAACGTGCAGAAGATACTAAACTATGTGTCAAAACAAATAGTAATGAAAAATGGGGAAAAGGGGAGATTAATCATGAGTTCTTATACCTGTAAGTGATGTGCTTGTGCTGCCATTTCTGTCCTGTCAATGCATATCGCTTTCGACGAATATGAAATTTGGAGCTACCCCTTGTCTGGTCAGGTACACCGCATCGGGGCTTCTTCATCCAGCTGAAAAAAAAAAAAAGAAAAAAAAAAAAAAAAAAAAAAAAAAAGAAAAAAAAAAAGCAGTATTTTACAGCTATTTACTAATAACCCTAATCATTAAATTCAAAAGGAAATCAGTTAAGAGGCTAATCTGAGACAGTGATGATGAAAATGGCAAACTATAAAGTAAAGGCAACACTGAATTTTCTTGCACTTTGAATCTAAGTAGATAGCATAGTTTTTCCTGAATTATCAAGCATCACTAGTTTACTATTCAGATCCTTTAGATAATTTTCTTCTCTCTGATTTGTTTTGAGCTAACTGTAGACAGAGGTACTCTAAAGCTTATAAGAATTTGCTGTTAACAAGGTATATAATCTTGGGCAAGTCTTTAATTCCTAGTGTTACTCATAAAATGCCACTAAGGAGTATTCCACCTTTAACATTCAAAGATTATTGTAATCTATTACATGAGTTTAAATTCCATGATTCAAGAGGATATATGTTACTCTGTTCTAATTGACATAGCAGTCAACTGTTTGTTCAAATAAAATATTCATTTCTCTACCTTTCCTTCTTTACATTTGATCATTATTTCATTTCCAAGTAGTAGCCACTTGCTTTGAATATTTGATAAATAACCAAATTCAATGCTTAAAAATATTTTTCTGAATATGAGGTTTTGCACTCACGAGACTAAGGTTTAAGGTATTTCAATTTGAAAAGGAAACGCTGCTTTTAATTTATTAATCTTAATACATATACAGATAAAATAGTCTAATTTCTCTTCTAGAGAGTCTCATTGGACCACTGTCACATTTTCTATCTATTCTTGCATCTCATCTAAGTAGAAAGATTTTCATGATTTGGGGGGTAGTTTTTCTTTAGTGCTTTATAAAGTGACTTTACTGTTTATTAGTCCCTTTATTTTAATAACTACAAAGGTAAAGCAGAAAATTCATAGTGCTACATGGTTCAGAAAGTAGAAATGAAAAACAATTTTTAGAGTATTTGCTTTACAATTTCTACACTTTTTAAACGAAAAAGGAGTGATCATAGAGATGACTAAGTCATTTACACATTAAGTAATTTACATGTGAAGTAATTTACATGTTATGCAACAAAATCAAATAATTCGCTTTTACAAACATAATAATTTTCTGCATCAGTGAAATAATAACTTGTACTTCTTAAGAAAGATGGCACATTTCCAGAAAACATTAAAAGATTCTGCTTTCTTATTCTGACCCCAGTAATGTAGACCATGCAGTTACCAGAATTAACAAATTCCATCCTAGTTTAAATAAATTGTAGAGTTACTTCAGAAAGTCATTCTTCCCCTTTAAGTCCCCGAATTAAAAAATACATCTCGTAAATGCTACATTCTAAGAGGCTATCCAGCTTTACGGAACTGAGCTCTCAGGAGGTGAGATCAGAGGCCTCTCATTTTTAACTAACACTCCCAGGGTATTTCTAAACACAATGAATTTGAGAGATATTTCACTATATTGTAAAACACTCAAGAGAAGGAGTTTTCGTATTCTCAGTATCTTGCACAACTCCTGGCATAGGAGAAATATCTAGATACTGATTTAACTAACAATTAAATATTAATGGTGTACCTACGATGATTTAAGTTGCTTTTATATGTGGGTATTAATTATATTCTCAAAAAATTATAATATTCCTAAGGTAGGTACTTAATCTCATTGAAAGTACTGGGAGAACAAACAATATGTAATTATGAAATATGAATATATTTACTTAATGTGGGATATGGTTACATTCACATTTAGCTAAGGAAAACATTTAAGTAAGCAATCTGCAAAAAAAAAAAAAAAAAACCTGAAATGGATAGCTGGGTAAAATTTGAAACAACAGAATTAACTATTATCAGAATAAAATGTATTTTCAATAAGGGTATAGTCTCTAAAATTACTTTAGTATGTATAAAATTGAAAAATGAAGGCAGTGATGTCATGCTTTTGTTTGAGTCAGTAAAAGATTTCTTTGTGAAGTGTATGCATCTTCCAAAGAACAGATTTTTGTTTTTTTTTTGAGTCCGAGTTTTGCTCTTGTCGCCCAGGCTGGAGTGCAATGGCATGATCTTGGCTTACCACAACCACCGCCTCCCGGGTTCAAGTAATTCTCCTGCCTCAGCCTCCCAAGTAGCTGGGATTAGAGGCATGTGCCACCACACCCAGCTAATTTTGTATTTTTAGTAGAGACAGGGTTTCTTCATGTTGGTCAGGCTGGTCTCAAACTCCCAAGCTCAGGTGATCTGCCTGCCTCAGCCTCCCAAAGTGCTGGGATTACAGGCATGAGCCACAATGCCCGGCACAAAAAACAAATATTTTAGGGAGGAATATTAGGTTCCTGTGCTAAAAGACATTTCTGCTGAATTCCTTATTTAAGTGTTGGGCTTTTGCCCACTTCATATAGTTATTTGCTTGTGTTCTAACTATTTGTTCATTTACCCATCTCATCCTGATTTATTCATCCTACAATATTTTTGAGTTTTTACAACATGCTAACATATATAAAAGAAAGTATGGATTAAAAGATGAAGAAAGTAAGAGCCCCTTCCTTACTGAGCTCATAGCACACAGGTAAGACACGTATCATTTAAAAAGTACAATATAATGGGGTAAATGCTCTCACACTTCCATCTAGATATCCTGTCATCATCTCTAATGTTATACATAATACAAAGAAAATGATATTCCTACCCCAAACTTTCACCAATTTATCTGATGCCTCATCTTAACTGAAAGCCTTAGCATCTTCTAATGCCCACACCAGATATCCAGGTATAATCCTCTACTACTACTTCCTCACATCCAACCAATCACAGTCTAGTCCCTTCGACCCTCAAAATGTCTCTTATATCTCTCACTCTCAACACTTCCTTCATTTTCACTACTAACGATACATTTTCCCAAAGCAAAGGTGTGTTCTCTACATGTTCTGAGCATGAAATACCTTTGTAAAAAGAATCTGATTTAGGTCTACTTAGTGAGGGTGTCCCCTGTCCTCCTTCTCAAAATCCACTTGAGTTTCTACAGAACCAAAACTCTTCCTGCCCTTACATGCAGTGACCTCTGTCTGGAATACTTTTCACTCCTTGTTCACCCTGAGAATCCTAATTATTCTTTAATAGTCAACTCGCATAGATATAGTTTACCACTCCAATGCAGCATGTCTTATAATGTGTATCCTGATTTGTATGTGTCTGTCTCTATCTGCCACTGACCTGTGAGTGAGGTTAGAGAGCCAAGCACGAGGTCAGTGCCTAGTGAAGTCGTCAATAAGGAACATGAAGCAAATGAACTAAGTCTGTATGTCATTTTGCATATACTGATCATTTCGACAATCCTACATATTTCTTAGGACTTCATAACTTTCTCCAACTCTGCGCTTTTAACAAATGATTATTGCAGAGATAGTACGTGGACACTTATATAAAACGAAATCATGAAGTAGATAATTTACACATAAGAAATAAGCATAACATATATAATATAATACCAATTAATGATTTAATGAAAAAGAACTCTGAATGAAGATTGGTAAAGTTGAGAATACTCTATGTTAACTTCACCAGTATTGTATGTAAACATTCTGGCACAGAAATATTAGTGGGTATTACCTACTCAAAGTATGTAAAATACCATAAATATGATCAAAGCACATCACACTACCGAACATGACACAGAATCTGAGCTAAATCAGTCTTCAGGCTTTTGTATGTGACTTTAAACATTTGATTTCATAAGCAGGCAGGTCCTTTCTTACGGAAATTCTAAAGTTCCCAATGGATATAAAGAATGGTCAGTGTTTAACAGGACTCATCAATGCATGAAATGTTGTCTAATATTAAATGCAAAACTGGCATGTTAATGTTTTTATTCAGTTAGAGTCTAGCAGCCAGGTTCATTTCCAGTTGCCCAAATAGGTAATATAAATTTATTAGGCACCAAAATGTTAGTAGCATTCAAATATCAATTTGATAAATCCCATATATACCTGTGGGATTATATAACTACATATATCCACATACAAAGTTAACATATAAGTGTATTATATATACATGTATTATATAATATAAATGTATTATATATATAATATATATATACACACACACATATATATATATTGCTTATTACCAACTGGCAACTTGGTAAAATCTAGTTGCCACCTTTTTTTAAGGCTTTCAATAACGTTATTTTCAGGCAGCAGTTTTTTGTGACAGTGTCACTGCTTAAACATAGTTATTTTTTCAGTGTGTCAACACACATCTCATATAACTGTGCTTTTTCTTTTTCTTGACTGACTCATTTGTAAGAAATTTTAAGTTGACATCCCAAACAAACAAAGACATGGGGAAGGGGCACTGCAGCATGTGGTAGAGGGTGAACTAAGAAAGGCATTTTGTGATTATCAAGGTGTAAATAATGGCATGCCTTCAATTTTCATAAACGAAATTCTGATTTAATTTTTGAGAATTTTAGAGAATTTTAAAATGAGGTGGGCAAATCATTAATGTCCTCATTTAAGTTAACTCAACTTAAAAAGAAAAAAAAAATCTAAATCAGTGCTTTTTAGAGGAGTATAAAAATTGAAAGCAGGGATCCAGGTTCCATACTGTAGAGTTACCTTGCTGGCTCCACTGACTGACTCACTAGGCCTATGACAATAGTCAGGTTACCGTTTCTTTTTATACTTCAGTTTCCACATCTTTAAAGGAGATGACAATATTACCTCTCTTAATGGGTTATTGTGAAGAATGAATTAGTTAAATTATTTAAAACACTTAAAATAGTGTCTAACAGACAGTAACTACTATTATTAACTTACAATTCCAATTCTAATAACTATTATTATTTTACAAATATCAGGAAGTAGTTATACCAGTGGTAATCATAGTAGAAGCAGCAGCAGCAGCAGCAGCATACAAATAACAGTGTGCTTCACCTCCCTTTGACCTGTATGTATGTTATTTAACACAGGGATTTTCTTGGTACTTTGATAACAGAAATGTAGGTAAACAGCTTCACTGTCCGCTGTTTTATGTAAGTGAAGTAGCCAGAAGCTTCTAGACAGTTTGGTGTGTATACACACACACACACACACACACACACACACAATCTGAAAGTGTCCATTAGCTTCAGTAAAAAAAAAAATTAAAAAGTATTTAATAAGTTGGGCATTCATGCCAAACACATAAGACCACTCACTGCATGACTCTAAGAGGTGCCCTTAGGTTATAGTCCTTGTACTGGGCATCCTGTAGTGGTGCTGCAGGAATGCAGTGCTTCAACAAAATACCAGGGAAACATCATCCCTTGCAGCTAGAGCTCTGCCACACAGTGGCTCTGTGTACATACACCTACCTTTACCATGAGAAAAGAAAATGACTGCCAAATACATATGTTGTACTTTATCAATTAGTTCTCCAAGACAATATTCACCAGGATAATATGTTAAACAAGTTTCCATTCTCCATACTTTTCCAGGTTTTAGTTAAAAGTACAAATAATATTTACTATTTATAGTAGTCCCCAAAAGATCCTTCTAAAAATTTTAAAATATACTTATTTTAATTACTTTAAAAAATCCTTAGGTTTTGTTTGTATTCATAGAGTCAAGTCCAGTTGTAATGGAAAGATTTTTAAAAGTAAATTAAATTAGGGCTAAAAATGTTGTGGCTGACAGGTCATTCCAGTCCAGAGTTTCTTTTTTCTACAGACTCATTAACTGCCTGTATAGACACCCAGGTTATTCACAAGATTGCAATGGCAAAGTTAAAGTACCTAAATACCTGAGCAAGAACAAAAGTATATTAAGCCACCATGATCTTCAATGTGAACACAATTTCAGTGTCAGCTCTTACTAATTCTTTCAACTTTTTGAAAATTGTTTTGAAAATTCTTTTGAAGAGAATTCTTCCAATTCTTTCAGAACAGGAATCTAAGGTCCCTGCTCACTAGCTATCAACCTTCCTTCTGCTGCCACCAAAACATGGACTGACCTATCCTATAATGTGATAGTGTTTTAATGCCATGGGTATATTCAGAATTAAAAAGAACACCAATTGATCAAGAACATATCTTTTATATCCAAACTGAAAAAGAAGATAGAGAATACTCCCTTGGCAATTTAGACAAAAGAATAAAAATCATAAAACATATTGATAAGCCAAAAATGCTGGGGTTCTTGGTACATCTAAATAAATATTTCAATTATCAAATTAGGAGTCCAAACATCACAGTTTCATTGAAATGACTTGAAAAAACTACTTATTCAACCTTAAATAAATTTTAATTAAGTTAAATTTCTGTACAATGAAATATCATCCTACCCCGGTTAAGCTTTTATCGAAAAGATAGGCAATAATGAATGCTGGGGAGCATCTGAAGAAAGGGGAATCCTTATACACTACTGATGGAAATGTAAATTAGTATAACCACAATGGAGACGAGTATGGATGTTCCTCAAAAAACTAAAAATAGAAGTACCATACGATCTAACAATCCTACTGCTGGGCATACATCCAAAAGAAAGGGTATCAGTATATTGAAGAGATATCTACACTTCCTTATTTATTGCAGCACTATTCACAATAGTTAAGACATGGAATCATCTCAAGTGTCTGTCAGTGTGTGAATGGATAAAGAAAATGTGGTATGTATATACAATGGAATATTACTCAGCCATAAAAAATAAAATCCTGTCATTTGCAGCAACATGGATAGAATTGGAAGACATTATGTTAAGTGAAATAGGCCAGGCACAAAAAGATTGCATTGCATGTTCTCACATACGTGGGAGAAGAAAAAAAAAACTCACAAAAACAAGAACAACAACAACAACAACAACAACAACAAAAACACAAAAAGAACTTGATGGAGACAGAGACTAGAATTATCTAGAATTATGGTTCCCAGAGGCTGGGAAGGATAGGAGGGAGGTGGGGATAAAGAGAAGGGGTGGCTAATGGGTACAAAATATAGTTAGATACAATGAATAAGAGACAGTAGCAAATAGTACACTAGGGTGACTACAGTTAAAAACAATATATTGCATATTTAACTAAAAGAGTAAGATTGGAATGATTCTAACACAAATAAATGGCAAATGCTTGAGGTGATAGCTACGCCAACTACCCTGATTTGATCATTATTTACTGTATGCCTGTATCAAAACATAACATGTACCCTCTAAATGTACAGCACTATTATATATCCATGATAGTTAAAAATAATTTTAAAAAGAAATATTTCACCAAGCATACTTGAGTGCATGCCACTGTGCACGTATAAAAGATAAACTAAAATGAAAAAAAACTATTAAAATTATAAAACATACCAGACTCATTTTCTTTATTGCCTTGCTATTTTTTTGTTTTCTTGCTAAATATATACAATTTACATATAATACAGATTGCTCCATTCATTAAGAAATTTAAGGGAGCTTGCTTATAAAAATTAGCTATGCATCTATAATTTACAAGAATCACTGATGAACTCATTCTGTGGGAGGGAATAAGTATTTATTATGATCTCTAATACCATTGTTAATTAATATTAAAGCAATATAATATGACATTTAAGGTAATACCTTAATTTATTTTTTGAAAATGGATAATTTCTTCAACATAATATAGGGATTACTGCAATAGTCATCATTACTTTTAATTACCCAATAATTACAGATTCAATGTATCACATATCTATCTGCCAAGAAAGGATATAATTATTTAATATAAAAACAATTGATCTTGACAAGAGTCTAAAATTAGGTAAGAGTTTATAGCATCGAAAATGGTTGACATTATATTAATACTAAGGAATAATTCAGATCTATAACTATAGTCCATATTTTATGTAGTAAGTGTCAGATAAAAATTCATATCTTATAATTTGACCCTAATATAAACAGAGTGTGATTTCAGCATGGATTGTTACCACACATTCAAGATTACAAAAGCACAGATGATAGCTTTAATATCATGATGATGGGGATTATACTTCCAAAAATAGTACACTGTTTCAGCTGAGTACCTTGAGCAATAACACCTTAAGAGCAGAGATATGACAGTAGGAAAAAAAGGCAGCAAGCAAATGAAGTCACCAAGTTTCTAGTTCAAGTGATAATGAGAATGAAGTCTCCAAGCAGACACAGGAAGCAGAGGAGGCATGGTAGGCTAGGAAGGGAAGATGAGGAGGAGTTAACAAGGCTTTAGTTGTTTCACCTAGAAATAACTGCCAGGTATAACACTCTGAAGAGAAAGATGCGCTACCAGTTCCTAAAAAGACACCAAGGAAAATCCAAACCTGAATTAGAACAAGGCTTTGTTCAAAAACAAAAGCAAAATAGCTCCAAACCAAAATAAACAAGGAAGAAAGTTCCTTTGATTGTAAATTATGGGCTGCCTACATAGTTGATCTTTTCTCTGTGATGCTTTATCACAGAAATGCTACTTTAACTTCCATGCACTGACACCATCATTTTTACTGGTCTGGAATCTGAGCCACTCTGTGCCCCAAAAAAGGCCCGAGTCCTTTTCTACCCCTCCACATTTTTTACATCCTCCTGCCAGAGAAGAGCAAACTGTTGAGACCCCTTTCCACATGAAGGGCCCAAATGAATCCTGTGCACATTACTCTTCCATTACCTCCTGACAAAAACCTTCCTCCAGCCGCTTTCTGAAAACAAACCTTCCCATCCCAAGTCCTTCCAATGACCAACAGGAGCTCACAAAACTGGTAGAAATGTACCTTTGCTAGGATTCCATTTCCTTAAATTTAATAACTAGTAATAAGTAGTAATAACTAGTAATACTTCCTTATTATTCTGGCACTAGTCAAGTTAGACATTCAAACAATGTGAACTAACTTGTTTCCCAAGTCCTCAATTTATTTGTATTTTTATGAATTGCATCATATTTTCCAAGAAAGTGAATCAGAAGCTAACAGCTCTCCATTAAGAACAAGAACGTTATCCACAGCACTTTGTAAAATGCTATGATGATGAGTACAATTTACATGAAATTTGGTACTATACAACAAAACACAGGATTTGCTGGAGGCTTTTGCTTGTCAACTTAAAACTATATTTATTTAAGACAAGGGCATATTATGACTTAAAATGATATTATAGCATTCAGAGAGAATTGCAGTGATTAGAGGACAGCAGGTCCAAACTATCAAAACTCTATTCCCAATATTTAGAACAAATTTCTAATTGTGGCAGAATACACTCTTTTTATTCTTGATTCTGTTTTCCAAGACATAGATCAAAGTTAATATTTATGCATCTCTCAAAAGTACTAGGGGAGGTAATGTATTTATGTTTGCAAACTGCTTTGAAGTTTAATCTCAAAGCCTTTATTATTTATAAAGGTTTTCCTGTGTTGATGAAATAGAAAAATTATGACTAACATCATGTTGCAAACATTAGATGGCAAAATTTCAAAATTATGTATTAAATGAGTTTGATATGTCAGAATTAATTAAGTATGTCTGAGTCTAGATAATCCAGCTATTTAAGGTTTAAAAAGAGAAATAGTATGTCTTTTCTCAAGGTATATAGCAGGGCAAGCTCCCCAGATCAAATGTTAAAAGACAGGTTCTGCAACTACGCTGCAGTTCACTTAGCCTTTGACATTTGGTTCCTCTATTTGAGAAAGCAGAGAGAAAAATGTATGCTTGTTTGTCCTATTGTGGAGGGCTGATGTACCATGATCAAACTAAGGAACAAAAATATGTAAATTTTGTGAATATCAAGGATTTTAAAAACACAAATGATTTTTCCCTCCACTGAAAACATTAATCACTTCTCCCTTTGCTGTCCAGAAAAGTAATGCTGTTGTTTCATAATCTTACAAACTTACTGTTTACTTGTGGTAATAGCATTTGTGACTATGTCTATCTATGCAGAAGATAAGAATTAAGCTCTTTTGATGAAGAGATTATGCCTTCTGAATCTGTACATGCTTTATCTTTCACTGATAAAGAACTCAATAAAGAGATGAATAAATGAATGACTGATGAACCAATCATTAAAAAGCAAAACTATTAAAAAATAAGAAGAGTTCTTTGATAACAAGAAATGGAAAGAAGTAACTTTGCAGTGAAAACCTTTTTTTTTAAATTTAGAACCATCAGCAGTGGGGAGTTAGTAAACTGTTAACTGGCTCTCTGATGCTGCCCCTCCTACCCAACATAAAAGCCCTAATTTGTGTTGTTTCCTAGTTTCCAGGTTCCATTTGGCTAATCTCAAGTTCCTAATATGATACCAATGAACAGAGATTTGGGAAGCAATGTGTACAATATATTCTCATCAGCCACACAACCCACGTCTGTTGCTCATGGTTGCTCTTCTTGTAGTGGCTTCAACTGTACACCTACCTCAACTCCCATTCATATTTTCTTCACTACTTTGAAACTATGTTGCTAAAATCAGGTAAGCAAACCTGACATTGGGCCTTAAATATCTTATGAAATATTGGAGGAGTGGGGTTAAATTAGGTTATATAATTCCAAAGAAAGTTCATGAGACAAATTACTCCATTTCTGGTTGGTGGAATTCATATAAAGTATTCCAGACTACTTAAGTTTGGCTCAAAGACCAAAAGAAAGGCGGGTGGGAGCCATTACTTACTCAATTGTGTTTCTGTCCACTTTTCCTGTCATGTTAATGCCATAGAACTGCTGCATGGCAGCTAGGGCAGACTGCATGGTCTCTGCAGAGCGCAGCACTGACATTCTGGGGTCAGTCGGTGGAAGGTAGCCGTACTTTTGTAACCAAACCTGCAATAACAAGTACAGTTTCTTTTAGATCAATTTTATATTTTACAATAATTTTCTGGTAATTAACGTATACCTATAATAGAGTTTTGAACATTTTCTCCATAAGGGCATACAGTATTTTAAGTGTTTGATCTTTTTGTAATATATATTATATAGGTGAAGTTATTTTAATATAATTGGAGTGACTGTTATGGATCTTTGTGACATACCTCCTAATGCTAATTGAAAAAAAAGATTATTTGTTGCAAGCTTATAATACATAATATACTACAGCAAATACTGGATAAAAACTTAAGATTATCTCTGTCCTCCAGGACCTCAACCTCCCAAACTGAAGGATGCTTTTCAACAGTATGACTCCATTGAGAGGTTTATGTTGCAAGGGGCAGTTATGTGCATATACCACATTAAAAAAGCCGTCTTCCTGAAATTGACCAGTGACTCCAGCTATGACGTATAGCTTCTTTACAGATAAATCATGTTACTCTATGACATTTTGAGTGTAAATTCCATAAAACCATTCTATTCAATCGTAGCTAGGTATCTTTTGATGACTTTACCATGTAAAGAATATTCTTTCTTCATTTATTTCTGGTGACTCACTTTAATCTAAATCACATAAGTAACCAAGCTTTTCACCTATAGAAGAAATCAAAATCCAACTATCATCTTACGAGTGTTTAGATCTCTCTTTTAAGGTCTCATGATTTTTATCCCCCACCTTCCCTGGTGAAGGGCGCTCTGGGAGGATAGAGAAAGAACTCACAGTTAAACTCACATTCTAACTGTGATTGGAGCAAAATTTCAGAATCATTTAAGGTTAAATTTTACAAGTGAATACAAACGTAGGGCATTTGGGGAAAAAGAAAAAAAAAAAAAAAAAAAAACACATGTATCTCCACCAGGGAGCAGATGCTTTCTAGTTTTACAATGCTATGCATTCATTTTAAATGCGCAATCATATGTTCCGGCCACATCCCATCCTGCAGTCCTTTACCTCAATCTTCTAAAGGGCTCCGAGATTTCTTGGAGTTTAGTGAGCTACCTCTCAAACTGATAAGGGCCAAGTACTTCTGTCCCTGGCATAAAATAGAAGCCTTGCTATTTAGTGAAAGGTATTTGCCAGCATGTGTTACCCTTCCTACCTCAGTCTATTTATCATATAAATGACCATCCTATGAAATCGTAGTTTTTCCCTAATAACTAATATTCTTCCTTTATGAACTTCAACTTCTAAAACAGGAGACCTATTTTCCCAGTGAAAATAACCAGCAAATATAGAAATTAAATTTCACCAAAAGAAACTAATATTCAATGTATCAAAGTCTTAAAATGTGAAACACAAAGTGGAATTTTTCATGGTATTTCCAAAAACTAACCACCTCAAAAGTACAGTACCATAACCACATCCCCTTGAAAAAAAAAACAAAAACATTTATTCTAAAACTATTTAAGAAATGAGCAATGCATCAGTGTCAGGAAGGTGTATTAGTGAAACTTAATCTAGTAAACTCATGTACCACATAGTAAAAGCATGCCAAGACACTCTTCTCATCTAATCTGTAATGAACAGACTGCCAGGGAAAATATGAATATTCAGTTTCCTAGTTAACAGTGGTGCAGTCTGAAGTAGACTCCACTTTTGTCTGAATGAAGGAGGCAGGGAATATTATTTAATATGAAAGTCAATACCTATTGTTATGTAATTTCTCAAAATTAGAATGTTGTATCTTGATTTTTAATAACATACATGCACCAATATTCTTAAACTGAATGTTTTTTCCATAACACTTTGTTTGCATTCATTTCTTACTTGCTAGAAAGCTGACTTGTTGCTAGGTTACTCATGGGTGCTAAGTTACAGGCAATTACGTTCATGAGGAAAGCAAAGAGAAAACCATTAACAATAAAACCTATGACTTATGTACAGATAGAGGAATTATAAAATATGTAAATGTTAAGTGCATAATGAACAGAATAAAAAATACATATTTGATTTATGCACTAGCCTTTCAAACAAATATTTTAAAATAACGTAAAAAATGAACTGGGATTTTTCTTCAAGTTTTCTTTTACACTGTCACTTATGAAAGGGAGTTCTTTCTGAATGACTGAGGAGTGGATCATTATTTTTAATTGTAAAATATTGGGAAAGCTATGAGTTCTACCATTTTATGGTCAAGGTTTGTTTTCTGGCTAATCAAGATTGATTTGTCACCTAGGAAGCAAACCTTTCTTCCAAATTACAAACGTAAAATATCTTTTTTGACAAAAAGTTAAATCTATGAAGTAATATTTGAAAATGTATCTTTCCCCTTACCCTAGTATTCTGCTATCCAAGGTTAATGATTTGGCATGTAGTCTTTGCATCTTTTTCACTGTTCTTAAAAATAAATTTTGAGATATAAATATATATGTGTGTATGTGTATCTGTAAACATATATACATATATATTACAGATTATACCATAACCTTCCATCCTCATATGTTTTTACTTGAAATATATCCCTATTTTCATCATTGTCTTAAAATACTTCATCTCCTGGATGACTGCAAATACTAAATTTGTCTCTTGAGACTAGCTGTGCCTTAATGGCTTTTCAATGTTCTCAAATATACATTATGAATAGTTAAAGAATCATCCATTCTTGTGTGCACTTGGATGAATGATATATAATTTGTAGGGGTGATGCTAGGATTAACTGAGAATATACAAAGCCCTCAGCATAATTCTTGCTCAGTAAATCGTATTACTATTTTATGCTTACCAAGTACCCTGAGTTCTTAAAATCGTTCCTGTTCACCTTAAGATTTGTCCTTGGCGACTTCATGTCTAAAACACCAAAAGCAATGGCAGCAAAAGCCAAAATTGACAAATGGGATCTAATTAAACTAAAGAGCTTCTGCACAGCAAAAGAAACTACCATCAGAGTGAACAGGCAACCTACAGAATGGGAGAAAATTTTTGCAATCTACTCATATGACAAAGGGCTAATATCCAGAATCTACAAAGAACTCAAACAAATATACAAGAAAAAAACAAACAACCCCATCAAAAAGTGGGGAAAGGATATGAACAGACATTTCTCAAAAGAAGACATTCATACAGCCAACAGACACATGAAAAAATGCTCATCATCACTCGCCATCAGAGAAATGCAAATCAAAACCACAATGAGATACCATCTCACACCAGTTAGAATGGCAATCATTCAAAAATCAGGAAACAACAGGTGTTGGAGAGGATGTGGAGAAATAGGAACACTTTTACACTGTTGGTGGGATTGTAAACTAGTTCAACCATTATGGAAAATAGTATGGCAATTCCTCAAGGATCTAGAACTAGATGTACCATATGACCCAGCCATCCCACTACTGGGTATATACCCAAAGGATTATAAATTATTCTACTACAAAGACACATGCACACGTATGTTTATTGCAGCACTATTCACAATAGCAAAGACTTGGAATCAACCCAAATGTCCATCAGTGACAGACTGGATTAAGAAAATGTGGCACATATACACCATGGAATACTATGCAGCCATAAAAAAGGATGAGTTTGCGTCCTTTTT